>NW_026705629.1:0-50001 GCF_029867415.1 Vicia villosa | reverse complement strand
TTGATGTAGCCATTCAAGAATGCGCTCTTGACGTCCATTTGATAAAGCTGAAAATTTAATGAACATGCATAAGCAAGTAAAAGACGAATAGCTTCTAACCTTGCAACCGGAGCAAATGTTTCTTCAAAGTCGATTCCTTCTTCTTGATTGTAACCTTGGGCCACCAATCTTGCTTTGTTTCGAACAATTATACCATTCTCATCAAGTTTGTTCTTAAACACCCATCGAGTACCTATGATGTGTTTGTTACTTGGTCTAGGAACAAGTTCCCAAACTTGATTTCTCTCGAATTGATTTAATTCTTCTTGCATTGCATTTATCCATTGATCGTCTCCTAAGGCTTCATCAACTTTGGAAGGTTCAATTTGAGAAACAAAAGCCATGTGTAAGCAAGCATCTTTGAGATTTAATCTTGTTGCAACTCCTTGACTAATATCACCAATAACTTTATCAATAGGATGATCTCTATGAGTTCTCCATTCTTTTGGTAGATCATTGGTGTTTGATTCTTGTTGTACACTTTCTTGTTGAACACTTTCTTGTTGTACTTCCGGTGCCTTCACAATTATATCATTTGAAGGTTCTTCCGGTGCCTTCACAATTGTATCATTTGAAGGTTCTTCCGGGGGTAAATCTAAAGGATCATCATCATCACAAACAACTATTTCCTCTTTGGAAGTGTTAGTCTCATCAAACGATACATGCATAGATTCTTCAATAGTTAAAGTTCTTTTATTATAAATTCTATATGCTTTACTAGAAAGAGAATAACCAAGAAATATACCTTCGTCGGATTTCTCATCAAACTTACCAAGATTGTCTTTGTCATTGTTGAGAACAAAGCACTTGCATCCAAAAATGTGAAAGTGAGCAATGTTTGACTTTCTTCCTTTGAAGAGTTCATATGGAGTCTTCTTTAAGATAGGTCTAATGATTACTCGATTTCCAACATAACATGCCGTACTAACCGCATCCGCCCAAAAATATTTAGGAAGATTTGCATCACTAAGCATTGTTCTTGCAAGTTCCACTAGAAACCTATTTTTCCTTTCAACTACTCCATTTTGTTGTGGAGTTCTTGGTGCTGAAAAATTATGAGAGATACCATGTTCTTCACAAAATTCTTCAAACGATGCATTTTGAAACTCTCCACCATGATCACTTCTTATGGATACAATCTTTAATGATTTTTCATTTTGGATTTGTTTTGCATACTTCTTAAAGGCTCTAAAAGCATCACTTTTCTGCACAAGAAACAAAGTCCAAGAATATCTAGAATAATCATCAACAATAACTAAAGCGTATACATTACCTCCGAAGCTTCTT
This sequence comes from Vicia villosa, assembly GCF_029867415.1. Lineage (NCBI taxonomy): Eukaryota > Viridiplantae > Streptophyta > Magnoliopsida > Fabales > Fabaceae > Vicia > Vicia villosa. The sequence continues at coordinate 48,675 of NW_026705629.1, read as the reverse complement.
GTCCTTGATGGACCAAATAGATCCATATGCAACAATTGAAGTGGTCTTGTTGTAGTCACCACATTCTTTGGTTTGAAAGATGATTTGGTTTGCTTTCCCTTTTGACATGCATCACATAGTTTATCTTTGACAAACTTTATCTTAGGTAAGCCAATAACAAGATCATGTTTGGTTAACTTATTTAAATGATCCATATGAATATGGGCTGCTCTTTTATGCCATAACCATGATTCATTATTGTTTACCAAAAGACATTTTACTTTCAAAGATAAATCATTTAAAGAAATCATAAAAATGTTATTAATTCTTGTACCTTTGAGTTTTACCTCATTGGTGACTTCATCGATGATCAAACATTCTTCCTTAGTGAATTTGATCTTGAAGCCTTTGTCACAAAGTTGGCTAATGCTTAGAAGATTATGCTTTAGTCCTTCAACATAAAGAACATCTTCAATGGATGTGAAAGGTGGTGCACCAACTTTGCCTTTGCCAAGAATTCTTCCCTTATTGTTGTCTCCATAAGTGACAAAACCCTTGGCCTTTAACTTTAGATCTGAAAATTGGTTTAAATCACCCGTCATATGCTTTGAACAACCACTATCTAGATACCATAGGTTTGAAGTGGTCTTCAAGCAAACCTACAAAACAAATTAAGTTTTGTTAGGTACCCAAATGGCTTTGGGTCCATCATAGTTAGTTCCTTTCTTCACCCATACATAATGTCCACTAGGAACACTAAAGTTCCTTACATAACAAGCATTGGGTGTGTGACCAATAATACCATAATAAAAACAAGTAGGTTCAAAGTTACTTCTATATCTAGGAGGATAAGATTTCTTCTTAACAAAGTTCTTCCTTTTAGGATAATGTTGCATTACTTTAGGCTTGATCACTTTCTCTTGAATTGGTTGGTTACTAGCCTTGACAAAGATAGTCTTGTTGGACGTTGGTTTATCAAATTTAGATAAACCAAGTCCGCTCTTATCATTGGAGTATCTTTGTGTGCTAAGAACATTTTCCAATCCAAGTTGCCCTTTTTCATATCTTTCTAAAACACGTTTTAATTGGACAATTTGGAAGGAAAGTGATTCACAATTCTTGCATACAACATTATCTTCTTGAACACTAATCATTTTTTCTTTGTCATCTTTATGTTCTACTTCAATTATCTTAACCTTCTCTTCTAACGATGATATTATTTTCTTTTGAGATGAGATAGTTTTATAGAGAATTTTGCATTCTTTTAATAATTCTTCTATTGCACCTTGCGCACCATTATCAAAAAGAGAATCATCATAACTAACCTCGCCTTCTTCATCGTCGGAGTGGTGTGATGCCATTAGTGCTAGGTTTGCACTTTCGTCACTATCGGAGTCCGATGAGGAACTTACTTCATTATCTTCCCATGCTATGTAGGCCTTTTTATTTTTGAACTCCCTTTTGCCTTTGAATACATTCTTCTTCGAAAGCTTTGGACATTCCGGCTTTATGTGTCCTTGTTTCCCACATTCATAGCATGTAACTTCTTGTGATGAAGTGGATGCTTCTTTATCTTTATGCTTTGAGAATTTCTTTCTTTTGACATAGTTAGTATTATCAATATTATTTTTATTACCAAAAAATTTGCCTAACCTTTTTACAAGAAGCAAGAAGTTTTCATCTTCATCCGATGCATCTTTCATTTTGCTTTCTATTGAATCTACTTTTAATGCAATGCCTTTGGATTTCTTCTCTAAGTTCTCATGCTTTTCCAATCTTCCAAGTTCTGTCTCATATTCTTGAAGTTTTCCAAATAATGTTGCGGAAGTAAGTTTTGATAAATTCTTCTTTTCGGATATCGCCGTCACTTTTGGTTGCCACTCCCTTGTCAAAGATCTGAGCACTTTAAGATTAAGTTCTTCGGTAGTAAGAGTCTTACCAAGTGCCTTCAAGTGATTTGTCAAATGTACGAATCGTTTTTGCAAATCGAGAATAGTTTCTCCGGGCTTCATTCTAAACAGTTCGTACTCTTGGCTTAAAGTATTCAACCTTGATCTTTTAACTTCAGCAGTACCTTCATGAGTTTCTACAAGAGTATCCCAAATTTCCTTTGATGTTGTACATGTTGATATTCGGAAAAATTCATCCATACTAAGAGCACCATGAAGAAGACTGATCGCCTTTTTGTCAGCAAGAACCCTTTTTCTATCATTATCATCCCATGACGCTTTAGGTTTCTCCGATCCAACACCATTAACGACCGTTGTAGGAACATGAGGACCTTGTAGGACAGCCTCCCAAACTTCTTCTCCTTGTGCTTCTAGATGAGCCTTCATTTGGATTTTCCAAAAGTCAAAATATTCACCACAAAACAATGGAGGCTTGTTGTTAGAACCACCATCTTTGAAAACCGGTCTTTGATTTGCGGAAGCCATTCTGGATCTTTAGGAACAAGTTACCTATAACTTGCTCTGATGCCAAATGTAAGTATAAGATTGCGCCTAAGAGGGGGGGGGGGGTGAATTAGGTTTTCAAAAATTTAATCGGTTTTATGAGAATACTTCTAATAATTTTTGGTTAAGTGTTTGAAGGTTTTTGTAAGGTTCTTTCCTTTTCTTTGGTAATGGTGATGAATGCAATAAAGTGCGGAAAAGTAAAGAACGCAACGATATATACTGGTTCCCCTCACAATCCGAGAGTACTCCAGTCCCCTTTCAAACACGAAAGAGATTTCACTATAGTTAGAATTATTGTACAAGCCTATGCCTACTATCTAACCTATAGGGTGATCAAAGGTTCTTAACACCTTTAAGATAAATCAACACTAATGTGAATGAAGAACAATCCTCTTTAAACACACCACTTACTTCCAACAATCCTGGATAGTAAGGAGATAATTTTCTTTGAACTTTTACAAGAGATTTAGATGAAGTTTGTATAGCACTATCAATCTTGGATTGATCTTCTTCTTCAAATAAACAATTCTCAAAATGAATATAAGTGTTCACAATGTATGCATGAAACTTTAAATGGATTTCTCAATGAAAATGTGTATAGAAAGTTTCACTTGAAAATAAGATTTGATGAACACTTGGAAATATTGAAAGATGAAGAATATATGGTTTATGAATTGTTAATGAAGAAGGTGAATAATGATTTTGAAATATGTAGTATTTATAGTGTGTTAAACACCTCTTTGAATGGTTATTTTTCCATGAAACAATGCAATGATCAAGTGGTAACAAAATGGATTCGTTTGAATAAGATCATGCAATGAAAAAACACACTGGTTCAGTAGGAACCGGTTCCTGCCTGGGACAACCCGGTTCCTGCTGAACGTTACAGCAGAAAATTTGAATTTTGAACGTGGGAACCGGTTCCTGCATAGGGACAACCCGGTTCCCCATAGTAAACCACAGAATGCTGAAAACTGAGAATGCTGGGAACCGGTTCCCCCATAGGGACAACCCGGTTCCTAAAACCTTTATTTTGAATTTTAACTATGAAAAAGGTTTTAAATGAACTTTTGAAGGATGACACTTTGTAGTATGATTATGATATGCATGAAAATATATTTGTGAACAATTATATGTCAAAGTGAGTATTGTTTATACCTTTGACATTTTAGCTTGATCCTTGAATCTTCACAATTTCTTCAAGACTTTGAAATGATGTATTTTTGCTTGATTCTTAAAATTCTTTTTGCACATCCTTTATAAAAGCTTGATGTCCATATTGTCTTCATCAAAAACACACTATGCTTGAGAAGCTTGTATTTACAACACGGCCCGTGTTGATGATGCGTGCTGATTATATGTTTCTATGTTTTCTTGCTCCAATGTGATCATTTAGGGTATTTTTGGTATTTGGCTTCAACCTGAATGGAAGAGAGATTATAAAAACAACTTTAGGGCAAGAGAGAAGGGACTTTTTGACAGATTAGAGAAAAGAATACAAGAGAAGATTGGAGGAAGCAAGGGTTTGGGAGAGAAGAAGATCTTCATGACCGGAAGCAATTGAAGATTCAATCTCCTCTAATTTCTTGTAATGTCTTTATTCATTATCGTGTTTTCTTTGAATACTATGAGTAGGTAAACCCCCCAATGCTAGGGGGTGGCTCTGATTTAACTTTGTAATGACTCTGAGTTTGCAATTGCAATAACAATCATGTTTTTAATTGTTGATTTATTCTCTTGATGTTTCTAATGCTTTTCCTTTCGGACAAATTGGAATTGATCTATGATTATCATTTAGGCGGACCACCATTGATAATGCTTTCATGAGAATATGCTATAATAGATATTACCTAGGACTAGGAATACCTTATAGCAACCGGATATTCTTGATAACTAATTGCTTGATTTCATCGTAAATTTCTAAGGACTTAGGGTTTAGGATGAAGGATCAAAGGTTTTTTCACTAAGGACTTAGGATCAAACAACCTTAAGAACCGGTAATTGATTATTGAAAATAAGTTGTTGCAATAGAGAATTCAGAGTTGTTACATTGTCAATCATCCACTATCCCTAGCATGTTACTCATATTTGTTAAAAAGTCAATTTCATTTACTGCTTATTTTACTTTTCGCTAAGTGAAAATCACCAAACAAAACCCAATTGAAGTTTTTGTTTAATTGAACCTTGAATTGAACTCATTATTCCTGCGCAGTCCCTGAGATCGATATTCGGGGAATTTTCCCTATTATTGCAAGAGGCAAAATAGTACACTTGCTATTTTACCGATCAAGTTTTTGGCGCCGTTGCCGGGGACTGCCATAATATTGAGTTTAAGTTGAGTTCAATTAGAATTTTGTTGCTCTGCGACTAAAATTTTATTTTCTGCACTTTTTATTTTTTTTAATTCTAATATTTGTCTAATCTGTGTATGCGAGGTAAGGCCTCAGCTGAATTTCTTTTTGACGCAGAAATTGAAAGAACCTTGCACGCAAGGCATAGACAAGCTCGTCGAGAAAATCTGGAATCTGAAGAAGAAATTATTTCAGTTCATTCTGGTTCAGATTCTGAAAGTGAACGAGAAGTTATGGGCGAGAATCCACCTCCACCTGAGAGACTTCTCGGAGACTACGGTGCTACGAACACACCGGGTGGTAGACTAACAATTGTCAACCAACCGGTAAATGTGGCAAATTTTCAATTACATCCGAGCACAATAAATCAGCTGGAAAGAAAACCTTTCACCGGGAAGGTTAATGAAGATGCAAACAAGCACCTGCAGAGATTTTTTACCATGAGTACGACTTTAAAAATTGACGGGCATACCGAAGAGGCAAAGAAGCTGAGAATGTTCCCGTTCACCTTGGCCGAAGAAGCAGAAGAATGGTTCTATTCTCTTCCAGCAGGCAGTATCACGTCATGGGAAGAGATGGAGAAGGCTTTCTTGAATGAGTATTTTCCCGCCTCGGTCTTTATAAGGAAGAGGTATGATATTTTGTATTTCAAGCAACAGGAGGGTGAACTCTTAGGAGATGCTTATAAAAGATTCAAAAGGACCCTAGTGGCATGTCCCACTCACAACATGGACAAAACTGACCAAATGCAGATATTTGTGAATGGGCTCAAAATGAAAACAAAGCAGTTGATCGATACAGCAGCTGGAGGCTCAACAAATTTCACAACAGCCTCCGGAATTATCAAGATCATTGAAGCGATAGCTGCAAATGAGCATTTGGAGTTGTATGACAGGTGTACCAATAAACCTGAAAGAGTTATTGATCTGAAGTTGGAAACCTCAAAAATTCGGGTTGAAGATACTATAGCTGCAGAGGTAGAAAAGAGATTAAAGGCTATGAATATAGGTACTCAACAGGTTGCTCAAGTCCAACAAGCTCAACCTGTAATTTGTGAAATTTGCCAAGGTCCTCACCAAACTGTATACTGTGTTGCTACTCCCAAGCAGATTGAAGAAATCAAATTCCTGAGGCAAAACAATCTGTATTCTAACACCTACAATCCAGGGTGGAAGAATCATCCAAATTTTGCTTGGAAAGATAACCAACAACAAGGCCCTCAGAAGGCGGAATGGGAAGTGGCTATCGAGAGATTGGCTGGACAATGCCTGCAGTTTCAAGAAGAAACCAGAAACAACCACAGGAACACTACAGCTTCGATCAAAAATCTAGAAGTTCAAGTGGGTCAAATAGCACAGCATCTCACTCTACAGACACAAGGTGCCCTTCCGAGCGCAATTGTGAAAAATCCAAAAGACCAAGAGAAGATTAATGCTGTTACTACAAGAAGTAAGAAAGTGGCAGAATCGGAAAAAGAAAAAGAGGAAATAGATGACCCCATGGTAATAGAGGTGGATTTGGAAATAAGAGAAAATCCAAAAGAGCCAGAAGTTGTGATACCACCGGTTAAACCAGTTGAAGAAAAAAATAAGAAAAAGGCTGAACCGGCGATCAAACTACCTTTCCCTTCTAGAGTGACAAAGAAGAATTCAAAAGAGAAAGACTTTGAGAAGTTCACGAAATTGTTCAAAAAGCTAGAGGTAAATCTACCATTCTATGAAGCACTTGAGCACATGCCCTTGTATAAGAAATTTATGAAGGAGGTGCTGGCGAAAAAGAGATCACTGGGAGGAGATTCAAAAACTGAAATTGAGAAGTGTGGAATAGTCTCGTCAGAAAGAAAGATCCCAATAAAGAGGAAAGATCCTGGAGCGGTGGCGATACCATGCACTATCAAGAATATAACATTTAAAAAGGTACTCCTCGATTCTGGTTCTAGTGTGAGTTTAATGCCGTTGTCCATTTTCAAAAAGCTTGAATTGGAAAAGATTAGTGAAAGTAAGACACAATTAAGGTTCGCCGATCACACCGTTAAGAAATCATATGGGGTAGATGAAGATGTAATAGTGGAAGTTGATAAGTTTGTATTCCCTGTTAAATTCCACATCATGGACATTCCGGAAGACGAAGAAACTCCTATCCTTTTTGGGAGACCATTTTTGTCGACAGGCCGCTGCAACCTCGACATTGAAAAAGGGACACTAACACTGAGATCTTTTGACGAAGAAGTAACCTTGAAGATGTTAGGAGTTAAGAAACATAGGGCGGTTGTAGATGATCAAACTTCTGGTGGTATGACAGAAAGTGAGGAAAAATACAAAAAGCCTAAACAGCTCCAAGAAAACATTTCAAGCATAGCCTCTCGGGTGGAACCAACTTATGTAGCTGTCAAAAGTCCTAAGAAAGCTAAGGAAGTCAAGAAGAATTTGGGAAGTAAATTGAAGAGAAAAGTTATCCATGCTTTTCATCTTCATGAGTTCGTGGTTGCGAAAGTGAAAAGCAACAAGGTTTAGAAAAGGAAATACCCTCCATAATAAAGGGTAATGGACCTTTGAGCCATGCGACGTCAAACGAAGCGCTTTGTGGGAGGCAACCCACACTTTTAATAATTAATTTGTCTTTTTGTTTTGTTTTATTTCAGGTAATAAATAGGGGATTTCTCTGGTGAAAGCTTGAAAGCGGCAGCTGGAGTTGATGTACCCTATGTGAGTCCTTTCCGCAGTGGGCTAAAACATTGAGGTCAATGTTTAGTTCAAGTGTGGGGGGGTTTTCTTGCATTTCGTTTGTTTCTGTTTTTATTTTGTTTTTAGCATTTCTATTCGTCTTTGGTATACCATTGTGTTACAGAGTGAGAGATAGTTGTTGGATGAACCCGAGATTGATAGCGAGTGGATGAAAGATACTCCCCATACTTGATCTCCCGAGGCACCCCGGAAGTTGATGCAGCCATGAAATGATAAAATTAAAGGTTGGACGCGATTTGGTAACACCGGACCGAAATGGTTATATGGTATACCCGAGTCGGAAAAGAAACCACATGACACGAGGAGGCTTCAGTGCTTGTAAGCATAACCAACATGGTGAGAGTACAAAGGCCAAACACTAAAATATCATCATGAGAGTTCAGTCAGGTATGACCTTATCACTCTGATTTTGCGTATGTTCTTTTGACACAGCACAACATGAGGACACACACTGAGGCATGTTGTTTGTTTAACCCTTAGCCTTTCTATCCATCCTTTACTTTATGTTTATCCTTTGTGAACCCCATTGAGCCTTAGCCTTTTTGTTTGAATTAAACCCCTGTTCATCCGTAACTATACACTTCCTACCCTTGTTCGGCATGATTGTTGTAAATTATAAAGTGTGCAAAAAGCTAAGTTTGGGGTGGCAATTCGTAGAAAGAGAGCAAGTGCGTAAAAAAAAAAAGAAGAGAAAAACACTTGTCGTGACTAAAGACTCTAACATGCTCATAGAAAAAAATTGAGTGAAGAATCAAAGTGAACCCCCAGGTTATTAGTGAAAAAAAAAGAGAAAATAACATGAATGTCGAATCCGAACCCTTTCTTTTTCATCCGTTTGTCTATCCTACCGCACCTAAGCCCCGTTACAACCCAAAAGACCTCATAAAGTGTGTGGAATCTGTTTGTGTAGTGAAGATAGAGTAAATTCAAAATTAAGAGTTAATATTGCATACTTTGGTACTGTGAGTGCAAACACTTTAACCCCGAGAGATCTGGTGAGAGTGTGAAAAAGCTTGCAGGTAAAGAAGCCCTCTGATGTGAAAGTGTGGTAGATAGTTCGATTCAGGAAACCGGAAGCTTGATCGGAAAGGAAAAATCCAAGTTGCGAAGGACACAACCTGTATTGTGGAGAAGAGAAATTCGTGGGTGACCTCTGTTTAGTCTCAATACATTACTTGAGGACAAGCAATGAGATAAGTTTGGGGTTGTGATCGGTCACCATTTCTATTAAGTTTTGTCTTTCATCCGGCACAAATTTATCATCTCGGTAACACATTAGGGTGTTTTATTGCTTTTTAAGTTAAGTTTATCGTATTTACTAATTTGTAGTATTGCATTGCAGTTGGTTTAAAGTTTATGTCAAAAGATCTTCTTTATGCCTTTGTTTGGTAGTGTTAGTGTTTTGGCCAGGTTGATGCATGTGAAAATAGGAACTTGTGGCGCGCACGAGTGGATGAAAAGAAGCCGGGAAAGCTGATTTCAGAGGTCAACACGGGCACCCGTGTGTAGCAACACGGCCCGTGTTGAAATGTGGCTGGAAACACAATTTTGGAGCTGAAACAGAGCATCTACACGGGCACCCGTGTTCACAGACACAGACCGTGTGGAAAAGTGGCCAGAATCAAGTTTTTGAATCAAGAGGCAGACGAACAACACGGGCACGCGTGTGCAGCAACATGGCCCGTGTTGATGATGCGTGCTGATTATATGTTTCTATGTTTTCTTGCTCCAATGTGATCATTAAGGGTATTTTTGGTATTTGGCTTCAACGTGAATGGAAGAGAGATTATAAAAACAACTTTAGGGCAAGAGAGAAGGGACTTTTTGACAGATTAGAGAAAAGAATACAAGAGAAGATTGGAGGAAGCAAGGGTTTGGGAGAGAAGAAGATCTTCATGACCGGAAGCAATTGAAGATTCAATCTCCTCTAATTTCTTGTAATGTCTTTATTCATTATCGTGTTTTCTTTTAATACTATGAGTAGCTAAACCCCCCAATGCTAGGGGGTGGCTCTGATTTAACTTTGTAATGACTCTGAGTTTGCAATTGCAATAACAATCATGTTTTTAATTGTTGATTTATTCTCTTGATGTTTCTAATGCTTTTCCTTTCGGACAAATTGGAATTGATCTATGATTATCATTTAGGCGGACAACCATTGATAATGCTTTCATGAGAATATGCTATAATAGATATTACCTAGGACTAGGAATACCTTATAGCAACCGGATATTCTTGATAACTAATTGCTTGATTTCATCGTAAATTTCTAAGGACTTAGGGTTTAGGATGAAGGATCAAAGGTTTTTTCACTAAGGACTTAGGATCAAACAACCTTAAGAACCGGTAATTGATTATTGAAAATAAGTTGTTGCAATAGAGAATTCAGAGTTGTTACATTGTCAATCATCCACTATCCCTAGCATGTTACTCATATTTGTTAAAAAGTCAATTTCATTTACTGCTTATTTTACTTTTCGCTAAGTGAAAATCACCAAACAAAACCCAATTGAAGTTTTTGTTTAATTGAACCTTGAATTGAACTCATTATTCCTGCGCAGTCCCTGAGATCGATATTCGGGGAATTTTCCCTATTATTACAAGAGGCAAAATAGTACACTTGCTATTTTACCGATCAAGTTTTTGGCGCCGTTGCCGGGGACTGCCATAATATTGAGTTTAAGTTGAGTTCAATTAGAATTTTGTTGCTCTGCGACTAAAATTTTATTTTCTGCACTTTTTATTTTTTTTTAATTCTAATATTTGTCTAATCTGTGTATGCGAGGTAAGGCCTCAGCTGAATTTCTTTTTGACGCAGAAATTGAAAGAACCTTGCACGCAAGGCGTAGACAAGCTCGTCGAGAAAATCTGGAATCTGAAGAAGAAATTATTTCAGTTCATTCTGGTTCAGATTCTGAAAGTGAACGAGAAGTTATGGGCGAGAATCCACCTCCACCTGAGAGACTTCTCGGAGACTATGGTGCTACGAACACACCGGGTGGTAGACAAACAATTGTCAACCAACCGGTAAATGTGGCAAATTTTCAATTACATCCGAGCATAATAAATCAGCTGGAAAGAAAACCTTTCACCGGGAAGGTTAATGAAGATGCAAACAAGCACCTGCAGAGATTTCTTACCATGAGTACGACTTTAAAAATTGAAGGGCATACCGAAGAGGCAAAGAAGCTGAGAATGTTCCCGTTCACCTTGGCCGAAGAAGTAGAAGAATGGTTCTATTCTCTTCCAGCAGGCAGTATCACGTCATGGGAAGAGATGGAGAAGGCTTTCTTGAATGAGTATTTTCCCGCCTCGGTCTTTATAAGGAAGAGGTATGATATTTTGAATTTCAAGCAACAGGAGGGTGAACTCTTAGGAGATGCTTATAAAAGATTCAAAAGGACCCTAGTGGCATGTCCCACTCACAACATGGACAAAACTGACCAAATGCAGATATTTGTGAATGGGCTCAAAATGAAAACAAAGCAGTTGATCGATACAGCAGCTGGAGGCTCAACAAATTTCACAACAGCCTCCGGAATTATCAAGATCATTGAAGCGATAGCTGCAAATGAGCATTTGGAGTTGTATGACAGGTGTACCAATAAACCTGAAAGAGTTATTGATCTGAAGTTGGAAACCTCAAAAATTCGGGTTGAAGATGTCATACCCTAATTTTTGACCCCCCTGAGATGACATATCTTCAGGATTTTTCATCAGGTCAAGACAAGTACCCAGAGCAGTCATTTCTCCATCTGGTACCTAATCGAGGATGCTCAAAGACAAGAAAGCTCAGGCAAAGGATCAATCAATACAAAGACTAGTCTCTAATACAATCATGGGGCTCAAAAACTTCACTTTTCTCATCTATGATTGATTAGACATCCAGTCATATGAGTACAGGTTTACTCAGGTCACCAGACTAGGGTTTTGAGCCTATCAAGGACTGAAATTAGGGATCACATTTGGGAAACCCTAAAAAACCTCAGAGGGTCATTCAAAGACATCAATCATCTTCAAATAACTCATATTACAAGGTCTACTGGACATCACACTTCAATTCAAAGTCTACAGTCATTACTTTCACATGGTCGACAAATTAGGGTTTTGACCTAATTCACCAAGATAGTTGACTTCTGATCAGGGCATGAATCCAAAACTCAAGACATGATTCAAGGATCTCTACTACCTCCATATAATCCATTTATATCATCCATTTGGGGAGAAGATCTTATTTCTACACAAAAGCCCAAAAATTCACTTTGTCAGGAAAAAGTCAACTGTGAAGGATCATCATTGACTTTTAAGGTTTTTGGTCAAAAAATGACTTTAAAAGATCAATATCATCAATATATGGATGTCAAAGTCATTTGGCCAAAGAAATTCAAAGAAATTCATCAAGGAGCGAAAAGTCGGGAATTAGGGTTTTTGAAGGCATGGTGAGATCTCAAAATTTCACCTACACAACTCAAAAAACTTCCAACATGAAAGTTGTAGATCTTGCCAAATAAAACAACATCTTACAAGGGAACTTTTTTCAAAAGATCAACCATTTATGAAGTTTTGGAGATTTTGAAGTTTAGGTCATAAACACTTAGAAATTTTTCTAAGTGTTTTAACCTAGTTTTCTTCCAACTTTGGCCTCATTTTTCACAAATTTCCCAAAGGATTCTGAAGAAGACATAAACTAATGATTTAAAGTAGATGTTTAGGGCTTTCCAAATTGTGTTCAACCTTCTCAAAATTCAATTTGAGCTAAGAGTTATGCTTGTTCAAAGTTGGCCTCATGAAGTAAAATTATAGGTCATGCATCATTTTGGAACTTTGAAATTTTGTGCACATGACCTCAAATACAGATGCTACATGACCCATAATACATCTGCAAACATGCCATGCATTCATTTTCACCATGCCATAAGAATTGAAGAAGATTCTAAAAACAAGAACATGTGATTATGTAATGATTACATTTGTGAATTTATGGCAAATTGATGAATCACCCAAGGAATCTTCTCACCAACCAATTAGAGCTCATTTCTGGCTCAGAATTGTCCCCTAAGATCAAGCAAAATCGAGGGCTAGGGGATTGATCAAATGGAATCAAAATTCTCATCATTGCATAAGAGATATTTGCAAATTTCCTTCATGGCTAAGAAAGCAAATCAACTTCACTAAGGAAGCTCACTCCTCTGCAGCTATACTGATCCATTTGCCTATAAATACAGATGCATTCCTCATTCAAAAACACACCAAAGCAACCATATTACTTGCTTTCTCTTTCTCTTCTCTTGTTCATTGTTTTTCAAAGTTCTTTGGCAAGAAGAATCGATTTCTTCAAACCAGAGCTTATCTTTGGGAAGTGAGCATTCTAACATCTCAAGGGAGGTCATTTGAGGTGATCCAAGCACCTGGATCACTTCTGTAGGTGGAGGAACACCATTGTTGCTCTCACTTTGGAGCATCTGCAGTTGGAGGTCCATGGAGTGATTCAGAAGGTTTCAAGGCAAGCCAATCGTCCAGACACACTCCTCAGGTCATAGTGAAGCTAACCAGATAGCTGCAGCTCATCTGTAACTCGAGAATCAACACCCTCCATGTTCACTTGAAGCTGAAATCGAGGGAGGTCCATAGAACAATTCAGGAGGTTTGAGGTCATTACAAGCATTCAGTTAGCATCACTGAGCCACAAGGAAGCTTTTGGGATCATTCATACAAGCCCAGTTGCTCTCTATCATCCTCACGATCTCCATTTTCAGAGGTAAGTTTCTGAACTCCCTCTCTTTAATTTAAGTACTCTTTGTGAAATAGCTCGATTCTATCTTGTTCAGCATCATCAGAGGATTGAAAACCCTCTATCATCATCCATTTATCTTTCAGTATAGTCATTTAATTTAATTTTGAAATTTTAGGGTTCTTCACGATTTCTGGTAAATTAGTTAGATGTAGTTAATGATAGTTCATGTTAGTTACATATTTAGAATCGTGAGTGAATTTAGAGCAAGTTTCATGTTTACATCGTTGCAAATGGTGGAGAAACGAGTAAGTTCAGAAATTCAAAAATGGAGAGCTTGAGGTTGAAGATGAAGATGGTGGTGGCGCGCAAAATTTGAATTCTCAGGGGAGAGTTTATTTTATTTTGAATGGTGTGCGTTTTATTAACGACTGAATAACTTGCCCTAGTGGCCACACATGCGCTCTTAGTCTCCTCATGCCCAAAGTCTGGGGTTCGAATCCCCCTCGCCCCAGACTTTTTGATTCTTTTATTTTTTCAAAGATTTACAACTTGTTTTGAAACATAACCAAATGAAGGCAAGTCACTAACACTGAGCGCGCGTTGGCTCAGTGGTGTTGTTTTGGACTGGTGACCTCAAGGGCGTGGGTTCAAACCCTCCAAGTGCCAAAACTTATTTTTTAACACTATTTTTTTTTTTCATTTCTCTTCACAACTTCACATATTTATTTAACCTATCAAAATAAATCATTTTCACTTCATTTTTCATACACCTATTATTTAATATACCTATTTTGTGAATAGTCAAAAAAATCATAAAAATATTATTTATTTCTTGAATTTTAATTAGGTTTAAAATAGTATGTTTTTAAGTGTTTTATTAAATACTTTAATACATATTTTCACTTTGATTTAACCTAATCATCTTTGTAAATAATTTTATGATAAAACCCTAATTGTTTAGGTCTTAATTAAGTAAAAATCTTTATTTTTACTTTGATTAAGTTGACTTTTGTCAATATTCAAAACTGTTTTCAATCTCTGACTAAACGAATGATTAAGGTTTTCAAACAACAAAACCTTGTATCATTCCAAATCATTTTCAAATTGCTTTTACACCAGTACTGTAAAGTACTGGGCCTCTAATAGAGTGTAAGTCCCAAAAACCTTCTCTTCTTAGCTTGTTTTCAAAACTGTATTTTCAAAATCTTCTTTCTGTTTTCAAAACATTCTTCTGGTATTTGAAGGGCATTATTCCCGGTGAAACTCTTCAGATACCTATGTGACCTTTGTCCATCTTCACTTCTTCTGTTTTCAAAACCATTAACTGTTTATCATATATATTCAACTGTTATCAACAAAACAACAAAAATACTGTTGAGGCTCTGTACATACTTCTTCAATGGCCTCCACTCCATCCAGGTTAGGCTTTACAAGCTTTCAATTTACAGTCTTTATTTAAATTACTGTCAAATATAAACTGTGCATATATTAGTTTAGAACTACGTTTGAGTATAAGCCTTAGGACAGTTAAACTATATATATTATAGGAATATGACCTAGGATTGAGAATGTCTTCCCGGTGAAGGCTCTTTCCTAATTAGAGATCTGTAGTTCAAACCCCCAAGATGAATTATTCCCGGTGAAACATCTTGGCAAAAACCTTAGAATCCAAATAATAGGACACATCCACCCAAAGAGGAATTATTCCCGGTGAAACCTCTTACCCATTTGCTTAGAGCCAAAATAAGTTCAAAACTACATAGCTTTCTCTTGTGCTATAACAAGGACCCTCGATTAGCCTCCTCTTGGGCTTTGTACAAGGACCCACAGGCTTCTTAAAAGCATTTCTAGCCTCCTCTTGGGCTTTGTACAAGGACCCACAGGCTTCTTAAAAGCATTTCCAGCTTCCTCTTGAGCTTGTATACAAGGACCCATCAGGTTTCTTATAAACATAGGAACAGGTCTTTAGTCACCTTTTAGCCTACCCTGGTGAGTTTCTTCCAATTTAAACCAGACTTTAAACAAGCTAAGTTTGTCTCAATTTCACATTGAGTACATTTTTGGAATGAGAGACATGGACAGTCTCTGTCACCCTTATCTTCATCAATCTTCCTTAGCAGAGTCTAGGATCCATGTTTGGTCATCCTCAGCATTGAGTCAGCCTTCATCTTGGGCTTTAAACAAGAAGTCTCCACTAGATAATCTTTCTGCCATTCTTTTTAATAAAAACCCCTGGAAAGGGTTAGCCTCCAACATCTGTCTAAAAATGTTAAAACCCCTGGAAAGGGTTAGCCTCCAAAGTCAATTAAAATCAAATTCCATAAAATCCCTGGAAAGGGTTAGCTTCCACACATTCCTTCATTTTCAACAAAACCCCTGGAAAGGGTTAGCCTCCAAAGTCAATTAATAAAAATGTCAAAATAAATAAAGATTCATTTCTCTTAGGAGATAATTTCCCCAAAAGAGTCAAAACCCCTGGAAAGGGTCAGCCTCCAAAAAACATGATAAAGTCAGTCTTTTAACAGACAAATTCACCAGCTGAGTCAAAATTCCTGGAAAGGGTTAGCTTCCAAAGAAAAATAGTCTTTTAATAAATAAAACCTCCTCAGTAGAGTCAAAACCAACAAAAACAGTTAGCCTCAACCTTGGGCTTCATACAAGGCACCCAAACAATAAAACTCCCCTGTCAAGAGTCGGCCTCAACCTTGGGCATTGTACGAGGCAGATAATAGAGTCTCCCCAGTGAGTTCTTCATCATTCAGTAGCCACAACCTTGGGCTTTGTACAAGGCAGATAAACCATATCTTTCATGTGTCAAAGATTCCTAACACTTAGGGTCTTTTCCCCATATAATCATCAATACTTAATTCATTTAAGAGTCCGCCACAACCTTGGGCTTTGTACAAGGCAGAAAATAATGTTTTCCCTAAATAGAGTCAGCCTCAATTCTGGGCTTTGTACAGAACACTAAAATACCCTGTAATTAATCCCCAGTGGAGTCATCTCCCAGAGTCAATAATATTAATTAATCAATCAAAAAAGCCTCAAGCTTGGGCCTCATACAAGCCAGCTAAAGTCAAATCTTTTATACAGTAGATAGACATAGCTTATCTCCATAGAGAGATATTCTTACTACTCTACCACATTCAAACAAACAAACATTTCATTTCAATTTTAATCAAGTCTCCCATTTAGGATTTTGAAAGGCATGAGCTGGCAGTAAAACCCAGACATGTGGTAACTTTCCCTAATTTGGATGAGCATCTTTCTTTCATTTAAGAGGCATTTGACTGGTATACTTGCACATACACAAGTAAGGTCCCCCTCTTGAATGAAATGAATTCAGTTATTCTGTCACTCCTTTAAATGTTTGTGGTAGAATAGTACTAATACCTCTCTGTAGAGATAATTTCATGTCTCTTTACTGTAAACAGAGATTTAATTCCAAGCTTCAACCTTGAGCTTCAAGCAAGGCACCAAAAAATATTTAATTTCCCTAGTTAGTTCCCCGAACTACATTAAGCTCTGACTTCCACTAGGGATATGTAGGCATGAGGTTCACAAGGAATCTCAGCGAGCTAATAAAATACCAAAAATAGTCAGTTTGTCTGTCTGTCTGTCTTTTAAAATCAATTCAATTCCTTCTCCTAATACAAAGGAGAAACTTTCCCAATCATTAGCAATAAACACAAACACAATGACACAGAGAAGGTTCCTGTAGAGTACTACAGATATGTAGGGTGTTTAAACACTTCCCTATGTATAACCGACCTCCCGGACTCCAGAATTTCTAGTCTAGGTGTAAATCCCCACACTTAGCAAACTCCTAGGGTTTAGTTGAGATCTTTTTTCCCCTTTCCTACTCGTAGGACAAATAAGAAAGTTCGTGTGATATCGTAGGAAGAACTGAAATAAAATTCATCCCACCACGGGCGCATTCTCCTTCCAAATTTCGCGTGAAGGGTTTAGCGTGCCGTCCTCCCAAGTGAAACGGGGAGGTAAAAGAAAACGACACCACACTCTGATACATATCATGTGTTCTAATATACATTTTATGTTCTGACTCGTTCATGCTGACTTTTGTCGTTTAGTTTTTGTTCTGTAACATTTCAGGATGTAGAGATGCTCTGATGATGCTCTGGTACATTCAACAATGTTCTGATACAAATCTAGCATGAAGTGATGTTAGTAGAAATTCAAAGCTCTGAAGCTATCCGAGGGAAGCAGAAATCAGAAGCTGTGAATGTTCTAAAGATCCAGAAAACTCAAGTTCTGAAGCTGTCCTAAATGGAAGCAGAAATCAGAAGCTGTGAATGTTCAGAAGATCAAAGAAATTCAAGTTCTGAAGCTGTCCTAGATGGAAGCAGAAATCAGAAGCTGTGAATGTTCAGAAGATCAAAGAAATTCAAGTTCTGAAGCTGTCCTAGATGGAAGCAGGAATCAGAAGCTGTGAGTGTTCTAGGGATCTAAGGAAATTCTAGTTCTGAAGCTGTCCAATGGAAGCAGAAGTCAGAAGCTATGAATTCTCTAAAGACAGAAGCTTATGTGATCGTCTCTACCGAAATAATCAGGGAAGTCTTTTATTAAAGTTCTTCGAGTATTTATTTCAGGGGGAGATTATTTATCTCAGGGGGAGATTGTTAATCTCAGGGGGAGACATATTCATATGCTTATGCTATAGCTGTGTAATTTGTCTTTTGCCGTCTGTTCTTTCTGATCGCAAATTCATATCATTTATATATGTTTTTGTCATCATCAAAAAGGGGGAGATTGTTAGAACAAGATTTGTTCTGATCAATTATCTTAGTTTTGATGATAACAATAATATGAATTTTGCTTAAGATAATATGGTACTCTAATCCAATGCAATTTCCTTTTCAGGAAATATATAAAGAGTATGCATAATTCAGCGCTCAGAAGCTTTGTCTCAAAGGGTTCAGCATGCAACATCAGAACATGGTCTGGCAAGACATCAGAAGATGGTCGAAGCAGAATCAGAACATGGGTCTATGGAAGCATCAGAAGAACAAGAGAACAGAAGCACTGAAGTTCTGATGGTATCACGCTCAGAAGCACTTCAAGGTCAGAAGATCAGAAGATGCTTTGCACCAAGCTGTTTGACTCTGATGATATTCAAACGTTGTATTCACAAACATCAGATCAGAAGGAAGTACAAGTGGCAGGCTACGCTGACTGACAAAAGGAACGTTAAAAGCTATTAAAGGCTACGTCAGTAGACACAGCGTGAACAAGGCTCGAGGTAGTTGACAAAAGCGTATAACATTAAATGCGATGCTGTACGGAACACGCAAAGCATTAAATGCACTCAACGGTCATCTTCTCCAACGCCTATAAATATGAAGTTCTGATGAGAAGCAAGGTTAACGAAATCGAACCAAATCTGCTGATAATTAACTTGCTGAAACGCTGTTCAAATCAAAACTCAGAATCTTCATCTTCATCAAAGCTCACTACATTGCTGTTGTAATATATTAGTGAGATTAAGCTTAAACGTTAAGAGAAATATCACAGTTTGTGATTATAGCTTTTTAAGAAGCAATTGTAATACTCTTAGAATTGATTACATTAAGTTGTAAGGAACTAGAGTGATCGTGTGGATCAGAATACTCTAGGAAGTCTTAGAGGTTATCTAAGCAGGTTGTAACTAGAGTGATCGTGTGGATCAGTATACTCTAGAAAAGTCTTAGAGGGTATCTAAGCAGTTGTTCCTGGAGTGATCAGTGTGTGATCAGAAGACTCTGGAAGACTTAGTTGCTGACTAAGTGGAAAACCATTGTAATCCGTGCGATTAGTGGATTAAATCCTCAGTTGAGGTAAATCATCTCTGCGGGGGTGGACTGGAGTAGTTTAGTTAACAACGAACCAGGATAAAAATAACTGTGCAATTTATTTTTATCTGTCAAGTTTTTAAAGCTACACTTATTCAAACCCCCCCTTTCTAAGTGTTTTTCTATCCTTCACATTCATCTCGATTTGAGCCTTTTGTGACATGTGTTGTTCTTGGCAGAACCTTGTCTTCAACATGAAGATTGCAATTGATGGCGTGTTTCTTAGGTTAAGCTTATCTTTCCAACGCGCTGCATGTGGCTTGCTTCTTCAATCAACCTTGGGAGTTTTTCCAATTAATTGTTGTAACCATTTTTCTTATGAAGAATTTTCTAACGTCTCTCCCTTTGATTCTAAGCTCTTTGTGTTTTAATCTATTTGTATGCTGAGCTGTAGATTCTTCATTGGCTTATACGTGACTTCTACTGAAGTTTGTATCTTGCGTGTCTCTGCGTGGTAGCTTCAGAACTTGTAACTTCAGAACTTCTGATCTTTCTACTTGCGTGATCTTCTGATGTTTGTACAGCTTCTTGCAGCTGATCTATCTTGTTCATTTTCCTTGAAGCTTCTGATGTACTTTCTGATTGTGTACTTGTTTGATATGATGACTTTTAGCTTTCTTCCATCTTCTGAATGTTTCATTCTTCTTTGATTCAATTTTAGATGTAGTTGTTGTACTGTGATTCTGATGCAACCTGTATAAAACTTATAGCATAATATCAGCACACTAAATGAAACCATTAGTAATAAAATTGTTACTCACAAAATATATGATTGTTATCATCAAAACAAGATTCTGAACATAGATTCTCAATCTTGTTCTAACAGTTACTTTCTGTCGTGCAAGTGATGACTTAAAGTCGTCAGGAACGGGCATATGAGACTCTCTAAAGAGGGACGTTGCTATTGACGGACAGAATAGGGGTGCTCAAATGGACTGGGTGTCAGACGGGGAGATGAACAAATTGTTTGGAAGTGGAAAGGTAGCATGTGTGTGTTCGCCTCGAGCTTTATGTTGCATTTAGTGCGTCATGATGACTAGACTATCCTATAGGGTTTATGGTTTAATGATGATTTTTCCCCTTCTCGAGTTGAGCGTGCAGGGCACGTGAGGGTTTCAAATGTGTATAAATACTTCAAACCCTTCCTTATTTGAATCTTTACACTCTCTCTGCACTCTCGCATTCTTCGAATGTCTGTTGCTTCCTCCGCCGTCATCTCCTCCGCAAGCGCTTTATCTTTTCATGTTTCAAGCTTTCTTCCAATTATTCCAAGTTTGGCTCCTTATCTTTTCTATTTGAAAGTATCTCTTAGGTTTGATTTACAAATGCATGCGGTTAGTATAGTTTTTGGGTGATTGACAATTATTTCCCGACAAGGTGTTGGTGGTTCACGGAGGCGATGTCGTATTTTTCATCGTCTCTGTTGAGGGTTAGTCCTTAGTATCAACATGAGAGTCGTTCTGAGAGTAATATCCTCCCAGATTTCAGTTGGAGCTTTTTCTTCCTGGGAAATTACTTGAATTTTTTGGTTGAGCTTCAACCGGAATATGGAATTGGTGGGGGCTCCGTTGGTCATTCACGTTGGAGGCGTTAGGCCCGACCTTATTGAGTCGCGACTGTTGGTTTCCTCGTCGGGGTGGTCGATTTCTTGTTCCTCGAGTGAGGGTATGGGCCGAGGATATTTTATCCTCGGACCAGTTAAATGCCCTTTCACTTGATTAGCGGTGGAAGGGTGGATTTGATTTGATCGTCGAATTCACTTGTTTCCTCTGCTTTTCAGGTGATAATGGTCGAGCCAAAAGATGACCGGATGCTCGCCTTTACCTTGGCATCATCTTCGGCCACTCCTTACGTCGAACATGAAGTTACTGTGGAGGACTGAGTGACAACCAAGATGCTCGATTCAGAATGTCACTTTGCCACAGACAGCTCGGATGTCCATACTAATGTCGGCAGACACGTAGGCAAAGACTTAGAAGAAAATGATTGGGTCATCTCCGTGCTCGGCATAGACGAACGGGTGTGCAGCACCTATCCCCCAAACCTGATCCCGATGTATGAGATTGTTTTCAGGGAGATGGGGTTTCGGGTGCCGTTCACGAATTACCAAATTTCTGTCTTCAACCACTTGGAGCTTGCACCCAGCCAACTCCATCCAAACTCAATCGCCTTTCTCCAGGCTTTTGAGTTAACATGCCAGTACTTGGAGAATGGGGCCACGGTCTCGCTGCTTTTCTTTTGCTTTCATGTGCAGCGCAAGACGGCCCATGGGCGATATGGTTGGGATTCTTTGAAGTAGGCAAAGAAACTCTTCAAACCTTTCTCCGACTCCCCCAAGCATTTCAAGACACGCTACTTTCTCCTTCGGCCTCAATCGACGGCAACTCAGGACTCGGTTTTCTAGCGTGAGCCGATGTTAGATGCTTGCGGTCATCCGGTTTTGAACGACATCGGTGACCCGAGGATGATGAGAAGTGGATGTTCCAATTTTATTTGTCACCAGATCACTTTAAATACCGTACTGATCAGTTCATCACTAGAGTTAGGGATCTGGATGACGATGACCAGGCCGCTTTAAAGAAGCTGTCCGACTTGGTGCAAAGCTTTTCCCCAGTCCAAAAGGTGGACTGGGCTGGGAGACCGATGTTCGATGCTGATGGGGAGCCAGAACTGGAGCCTTGTTATATTATTGTTAAGGAGTTGGTCGAGTGTGATTCGGCCGAGGAGGCCATGGCTCTCCTGGGTACCCATTTTATTTTTGCAGCTTTCGCATAAGTGTTTGCCCGTTCGAGTTTTTTGCTAACCAATCTCTTGTTTGTTTGTTTTGTAGGATCAATAGCGAGCAGGCAAGACCGAGTCTGGAAGCATTCCCAAGCCAAGGCCAAAACAACTAAGAGGGGCGCCACCATTTGTCTGGCCAACATGCAACCTGCTCCTGGAACTGGCTCAGGGACCTCCTCATCTTCCCCAGCAGGCACTCAATCGCTTCTTCCGACCGTAGACCAGCAACCTCCTCTTGTGCCTATCGTTGTTTAGCCTTCTCCTCCTCGCCAGCAAACTAACCCAGATGCCCTGATCCGGAAGAAGCGTACTCGAGTTGAGTTTGTGGACTATGTAGATCTGACCTAGGACAACTCCCTAGATCAGTATCGGTTGCCTTCCTGCTTTCTTCAGCGCAACTTCTTCAAAGGCGGGCCCTCCCTCACCATCCACCGGGCTGAGCCTCTTCATATTGAAGGGATGGATGCGGAGGTCAAACGAAGGATATTGGCCCAGGACGTTGCCGTTGTGATGTGGGTCCTCAAGTTGGCGGTCTTGTACACTGATGCTGCCCCCCATTTCACAGATATGCTGCAAAAGATCGCGGAAGGGCAAGGTGGTCGCTCTGGAGGAGGACCACAAGAAGGTGTTTTCTACCAAGGACGAAGAGCTGTCAAAGGTAAATGCTGAACTGGGGACCAATGCCCAGACTGTAGCTGTAAGTCCCGTAATTTTATAAATAAATATTTTAAGATTATAGTATATTCGCACATGTATAATATATTATGATCAAATATATAATTAAATAGTAATTATATAAATTAATTCTAGTTATGCTAATATATTTTTAGTAATTCTTGATAAAATATATATAATAAAAATAATAAATTTATTTCCTTGACGGATTTTTTTATTATATAATGCAGTATAGAATGACCGGAAAAAAATGTTTTATTATCTGCACAAATTATTTCGGACATTTTTATTAGTGTCACATAACACCGGAAACTGCACTAAAGCGGGGAGAAAATAAAGTTATCATTTAGAAGGATATACGAAAGATATCCTGCAGATTAGGAAGTGACTGGTAATTATTACATAATGTCGGCAAGCATTAATTTATATTAACTTATCATAGTAGAACGTGTAGTTTATTTTTACAGAAGTAGTATTTAAAGACTACAATGTATACTTTATAAAACTTGCAAGTTGTACAACAACTCCAGGCTCAGGCTAGGGTGAGAG
Source organism: Vicia villosa (assembly GCF_029867415.1). Classification (NCBI taxonomy): domain Eukaryota; kingdom Viridiplantae; phylum Streptophyta; class Magnoliopsida; order Fabales; family Fabaceae; genus Vicia; species Vicia villosa. The sequence goes on along the minus strand of NW_026705629.1, from coordinate 25,557 downwards.
ACCTGTTTAGGTCTCTCACCGTGAGAGACTTCATTTTTATTTTTTTTTTGTCTCAAATGTTTTTCTGCCGTTAGATTAAATTGGAGTACCGTTGGATTGCTTCAGATTGCATACCAGTAAAATACACTCTCACACACAATAACACTCCTTGTACTATTTGGCTATTAGCTTTTTAAATTTGTAATGTGAAGGCAGCTTTAGACTGAAATGACAGTTTTTTTTTGAAATGATTGGATTTATTAAAAGCATAAATACTATCTTATATTTTCAAACGTATTATTCCATTACAATATAATTTTCATATTCCAGCTTTGTTATATAAACAATTTTCAAGCTTAATGGATTTATTATATATTAGAATAAATTTTACGTTTAATTATTAAAAAAATGGTTTAATTAATTTGTTTGCATTGCAATAAACTTTCATATTAATTAATTTGATAGCTTTGTTATATAAACAAAGTTTCTATTTATATAAATAATTTTTTAATTAAATTACATAAATACATGTTTCACAATTTTCACAATTAGTTAATTTGCTTATGTTATAATGTATTTTATTCAATAATTTACAAATAAAAATTATATCAATTAAAAGAAAAAATTAAATTTAAATAGAAATTTAAATCATTGTTGATAAAAAATATTATTTTAAATTATGTGTGAACCATGTCAGACAGTTAACTGATGATGTCCGACTATGTGTGAATCACGTCAGGATACACTGATGATAGTCAACTATATGTGAACCATGTCATGGAGTCAACGGATGATTGTCAACTATGTGTTAACCATGTTACAGATGAACTGATGATGATGAACTATGTGTGAACCATGTCAGGGAGTCAACTAATGATGGTCAACAATGTGTGAAGTATGTTATAGATGAATTGATGATGATCAGCTATGTGTTAACCATGTAAGGGAGTCAACTGATGATGGTTAAATATGTGTGAACCATGTTACAGATGAACTGATGATGGTCAAATATGTTTTACCATGTCAGGGTGTCAACTGATGATGGTCAACAATGTGTGAAACATGTTACAAATGAACTGATGATGGTAAATTATGTGTGAACAATGTTAGGGAGTCAACTGATGATGGTCAACTATGTGTGAAGCATGTTACAGATGAACTGATGATGGTAAACTATGTGTGAACCATGTCAATGAGTCAACTTATGATGATCAACTATGTGTTAACCACGTTACAGATGAGCTGATGATGGTCAACTATGTGTGAACCATGTCAGGGAGTCAATTAATGATGGTCAACTATGTGTTAACCATGTTACAGATGAACTGATGATGGTCAACTATGTGTGAACCATGTCAAGGAGTCAACTAATACTGGTCAACTATGTGTGAATCATGTTACACATGAACTGATGATGGTAAACTATGTGTGAACCATTTCAAGGAGTCAACTGATGATGGTCAACTATGTGTGAAAAATGTTACAAATGAACTGATGATGGTAAACTATGTGTGAACCATGTTAGAGAGTCAACTGATGATGGTAAACTGTATGTGAACCATGTTACAGATGAACTGATGATGGTAAACTATGTGTGAACCTTGTCAGGGAGTCAACTGATGATGGTCAACCATGTTACAGATGAACTGATGATGGTAAATTATGTGTTAACCATGTCAGGGAGTCGACTGATGATGGTCAACTATGTGTTGACCATGTCAGGGAAACAACTAAAGATGGTCAACTATGTGTGAATCATATTACAGATGAATTGATGATGGTAAACTATGTGTGAACCATGTCAGAGAGTCAACTGATGATGGTCAACTATGTGTGATCCATGTTACAGATGAACTAACGATGGTAAACTATGTCTGAACGATGTCAGAGAATCAACTGATGATGGTCAACTATTTGTGAAGCATGTTATAGATGAACTAATGATGGTAATCTATGTGTGAACCATGTCAGGGAGTCAACGGATAATGGTTAACTATGTGTGAAGCATGTTACAGATGAACTAATGATGGTCAGCTATGTATTAAACATGTAAGGGAGTCAACTGATAATGGTAAACTATGCATGAACCATGTTACATATGAACTAATGATGGAAAACTATGTGTGAACCATGCCAGGGAGTCAACTGATGATGGTCAACTATGTGTTAATCATGTTATAGATGAACTGATGTTGGTAAATTGTGTGTGAACCTTGTCAGGAAGTCAACTGACGATAGTCAACTATGTGTGAACCATGTCAGGGATGAAGTGATAACGATCAACTATGTGTTAACCATGTCAGGGAGTCAACTGATGATGGTAAACTATATGTGAACCATGTTAGGGATGAACTAATAATGGTCTACTATGTGTTAGCCATGTCAGGGAGTCAACAGATGATAGCCATCTATGTGTTAACCATGTAAGGGATGAACTGATGATGGTCAACTATGTGTGAACCATGTCAGGGATGAAGTGATAATGGTCAACTATGTGTTAACCTTGTCAGGGAGTCTACTGATGATGGTCAACTATGTGTGAACCATGTTACAGATGAACTGATGATGGTCAACTATGTGTTAGCGATGTCAGGGAGTCAACTGATGATGGCCAAGTATGTGTTAGCCATGTCAAGGATAAACTGATGATGATCGACTATGTGTGAAACATGTTACATATGAACTGATGATGGTAAGCTATGTGTGAATCATGTTAGGGAGTCAACTGATGATGGTCAACTATGTGTTAACCATGTTACATATTAGGTGATAATGGTAAACTATGCGTGAACCATGTCAGGGAGTAAACAGATAATGGTTAACTATGTGTGAAGCATGTTACAGATGAACTGATGATGGTCAGCTATGTGTTAACCATGTAAGGGAGTCAACTGATGATGGTAAACTATGTATGAACCATGTTACAGATGAACTAATGATGGTAAACTATGTGTGATCCATGCCAGGGAGTCAACTGATGATGGTCAACTATGTGTTAATCATGTCAAGGAGTCAATTGATGATGGTAAACTATGTATGAAGCATGTTACCGATAAACTGATGATGGTTTACTATGTGTGAACCATGTTAGGGAGTCAACTGATGATGGTCAACTATGTGTGAAGCATGTTACAGATGAAATGATGATGGTAAGCTATGTGTGAATCATGTTAGGGAGTCAACAGATGATGGCTAACTATGTGTTAACCATGTTACAAATGAGGTGATGACGGTCAACTATGTGTTAACCATGTTAGGGAGTCAACTGATGATGGTCAACTATGTGTTAACCATGTTAAAGATGAACTGATGATGGTCAACTATGTGTGAACCATGTCAGGGAGTCAATTGATGATGGTGAATTATGTGTTAACCATGTTACATATAAACTGATGATGGTCAACTATGTGTGAACCAAGTCAGGGAGTCAACTGATGATGGTCAACTATGTGTTAACCATGTGAGAGATTCAACTGATAATGGTAAGCTCTGTGTGAACCATGTCAGGGATTCAAATGATGATGGTAAACTATGTGTGAACCATGTCAGTGATTTAACTGATGATGGTAAGTTATGTGTGAACCATATCAGGGATTCAACTGATGATGGTAAATCATGTGTTAACCATGTTAGGGATTCAACTGATGATGGTAAACTATGTGTGAAGCATGTTACAGATGATGGTAAACTATGTCTGAACCATGTCTAGTATTCAATTGATGATGGTAAACTATGTGTGAACCATGTCAGAGATTCAACTAATGATGGTAAACTATGTGTGAACCATGTCAGGGATTCAACTAATGATGTTTGACTATGTGTGAACCGTGTAAGGGATGTATTGATTATGGTCAACCATGTGTAAACCGTGTCAGACAGTCAACTGATGATATCCGACAATGTGTGAACCATGTCAGGGATGAACTGATGATATCTGACAATGTGTGAACCATGTCAGGATGCACTGATGATGGTAAACTATGTGCGAACCATGTCAGGGATGCACCGATGATATTCGACTATGTGTGAACCATGTCAGGGATGCAATGATGATGTTCGACTATGTGTGAACCATGTTAGGGATGCATTGAAGACAGTCAACCATGTGTGAACCATGTTAGGGATGCACTGATGATGTCTGACTATGTGTGAACAATGTCAGAGATGTACTGATGATTGTCAACTATGTGTGAACCATGTCAGACATGCTCTGATGACAGTCAACTATGTGTGAACTATGGAAGACTAAACGAGAATGGTAAAATATGTGTGAACCGTGTCAGGTAGTCAACTAATGATGGTCAATTATGTGTTAACCATGTAACAGATGAGTTGATGATGGTCAACTATGTGTGAACCATGTCAGGGAGTCAACTGATGATGGTCAACAATGTGTGAAGCATGTTATAGATGAAACAATGATGGTAAACTATGTGTGAACCATGTTAGAGAGTCAACTGATAATGGTCAACTATGTGCGAACCATGTTACAGATGAACTGATGATGGTAAAATATGTTTGAACCATGTCAGGTAGTCAACTGATGATGGTCAACTATATGTTAACCATGTTATAGATGAGTTGATGATGGTCAACTATGTGTGAACCATGACAGGGAGTCAACTGATGATGGTCAACTATGTGTGAACAACGTCATGAATGCATTGATGATGGTCAACTATGTGTGACTCATGTCAGACAGTCAACTAATGATGTCTGACTATGAGTGAACCATGTCAGACAGTCATTGGATGATGTTCGACTATGTGTTAACCATGTCAGGGATTCATTGAGGACATTCGACTATGTGTGAACCATGTCAGATAGTCAATTGATGATGGTCTACTATGTGTGAACCATGTTAGACAGTCGACTGATGATATCAAACTATATGTGAACCATGTCAGAGATCCATATGATGATGGTTAACTATGTGTGAACCTTGTGTTGGATGTATTGAAGATGGTTAACTATGTGTGAACTATGGAAGATAGTCAACTGATGATGGTTAACTATGTGGGAACCATCTCAGAGATGCATGGGGTGATGGTCACTTATGTGAACTGTGTCAGAGATGCATTGACGATGGTTAACTATATGTGAATCATGTCAAAGATGAATTGGATGATGGTTAACTAAGTGTGAACCATGTCAGAGATACATAGGATGATATCCAACTATGTGTGAACTATGTTTGGGAGTCAACTGATGATGTCCGACTATGTGTGAATCATGTTAGGGATGCACTGATGGTGATAAAAAATGCATGAACCATGTTACAAATTAATGGATGACGGTCAACTATGTGTGAAGCATGTCAGGGAGTCAACTGATGATGGCCTATTATGTGTGAACCATGTTATGGAGTCAACTGATGATGTTGACTATGTGTGAACCATGTTAGGGAGTCAACTGATGATGCCCGATTATGTGTCAACTATGTTATAGATGGATAGAAGATGGTCAATTGATGATGTTCGATTATGTGTGAATCATGTCAGGAATGCACTGATGATGGTCAACTATGTGTCAACCATGTCAGACAGTCAACTGCTAATGTCCGATTACGTGTCAACCATATAAGCGACGCACTAATGATGGCCAAATATGTGTAAACCATTTTAGAGATGAACAAATTATGAGCAACTATGTGTGATCCATGTCAGGGTTACACTGATGATGGTTAATTATGTGTGAACCATGTCATGGATTCACTTATGATGGTCAACTATGTGTGAACCATGTCAAACAATCAACTGATGATTGTCGACTATGTGTGAACCCTGTCAAGGATGCATTGATAATGGTTAACTATGTGTGAACCATGTCATGGATTCACTTATGATGGTCAACTATGTGTGAACCATGTTAAACAATCAACTGATGATTGTCGACTATGTGTGAACCATGTCAGGGATGCACTGATGATGGTTAACTATGTGTGAACCATGTCATGGATTCACTTATGATGGTCAACTATGTGTGAACCATGTCAAACAATCAACTAATGATTGTCGACTGTGTGTGTACCATATCAGGGATGCACTGATGATGATTAACTATGTGTGAACCATGTAAGACAGTCAACTGATGATGTCCGACTATGTGTAAACCATGTCAAGGATGCACTGATGATGGTCAACTAAGTGTGAGCCATGTCAGACAGTCAATTGATGATGTCCGACTATGTGTGAACCATGTAAGATAGTCAACTAATAATATCAACCTATGTGTGAAGCATGTCAGATATTCAACTGAAGATGATCAACTATGTATGAACCATGTCAGATAGTTAGCTAATGATAGTCGACTATGTGGGTACCATGTCAGGGATGCACTTATGATGTCCGACTATGTGTGAACCATGTCAGGGATGCACTGATGATGGTCAACTATGTGTGAACCATGTCAAGGACGCATTAAAGATGGTCATATATGTGTGAACCATGTCAGATTTTAAACTGATAATGGTAAACTCTATGTGAACCATGAAAGATAGTCAAGTATTTATGTTTGACTATGTGTGTACCATGTTAGGGATGCACTAATGATGTTTGACTATGTTTCAACCATTTCAGGGATGCACTGGTGACGGTCAACTATGTGTGAACCATGTCATGGATGCATTGATGATGTCCGACTATGTGTGAGCCATTTAAGACAATAAACTAATAATGTCCGACTATGTGTGAACTATGTTAGGGATGCATTGATGATGGTCGACTATGTGTGAACCAAATCAGACATTCAACTAATGATGTTCGACTATGTGTGAACCATGTCAGGGATGTATTAAAAATGGTCGACTATGTGTGAACCATGTCAGACACTTAACTAATGATGTCCTATAATGTGTGAACCATGTTAGGGATACACTAACGATGGTTAACTATGTGTGAAGAATGTCAGACAATCAATTTATGCTGTCCGACTATGTGTAAATTATATCAAGGATGCACTGATGATGGTCAACTATGTGTGAACCATATCAGAAAGTTAATTGACGATGTTTGACTATGTGTAAACCATGTCAGGGATGCAATGATGATGGTCAACTATGTGTGAACCATGCCATGGATACATTGGTGATGTCCGACTATGTGTGAGCCATTTCAGGCATGTACTAATGATGCTCAACTATGTGTAAACCATGTCAGATAGTTAACTGATGATTGTCAACTGTATGTGAACCATGTATGGGATTCATTGAAGATGGTTAACTATGGGTGAAGCATGGAAGATAGTTAACTGATTATGGTAAACTATGTGTAAACCATGCAAGGGATGCATGAAAGATGGTCAACTTTGTCCGAACCACTGAAGATAATCAACTGATAATTTTCAACTATGTCTAAACCATATTAGGGATGCATTGAAGATGATCAACTATATGTGAACCATAGAAGATATCTATCGGTGATGGTTAACTAAGACGAGGAACTATGATGATGTTCGACTATTGATAATAGTATTCATATACCTTTGACTAATATGGAGATTTATTGAAAGTATTTAGATACCCTTTTCATTATTTTTTGACTCAACCTTTAATAATAAATTCTCATTTGTTATTAATTTTTTTACTCAATCTATAATAATAAATCACCTTTTATTATTACAATTTTTTATTCAAACTTTTATTTTTATAAAACATATATATTATGACACGTTTCTATCAAGAACAAAAATTAGCGAAATTTCATTTCCCTCACAAATCATTTTGTTTCCCTCCCAAATCATCTTCTGTGAAATTTTCCCGCTTTCTACGAGTTCACTAATTCCCATTCCTTGTTCATAAAAGACTATCAAGCTTAATATTCCTCTTCTTTGTTCACCTACATCTGTGATTAGGGTTTTTTACCCTTCTATTATACTCTTTCTGCAATTCAATTGCGTCTCCGATTCACCAGGTATGTGATTCACCATGGAGTGTTCACCTTGCTTGGAGGGGATTTGACACCTGCAAGAGCTTTTACACTGCTTTCTTTGTTTGCTGTTCTTTGATTTCCTCTCACTCAAGTTATTTTCTCTTCACTTCAGTTTTTTATTCTCTCTGCAGATTGGAAACAAATTGAGATGGATTTGTTAGGTTATTATTGACAGAATTTGCTGCAACATAATATTCGTTTATTTATTATTCTTACTTTTATTTTGTTATTAATAGAATACCCGTGAATCGACAATTTATTGCTCATTCAAAACTACAAAGTTTCAGAAGCTACAACTCCTTCTGATGTTGAGATTATACGAGGTTCAGTATATTCACTCCAGGGATGAAGAATGTTGAGGTCCATATTTCTTTCTTTTGTATTACTCAGATTCTCTTCTTTTGTTCAAATCTTTGTGCATATCCCAAACTGACTTGGAGAGTCCATCGGCTCTACTAAAGACAATTCGTTCACATTACCTGAGTATGGCATCTCAACAAAGAAATATATGTTACAATTTCAATTGATAAATACACTGGAAACTGGATTTTCAAACTTTTTAGTTTTATGCTTTATTTTGAATGAAATTGTTTCTTTGCAGTTAGACAATTTAGGGGAGTCAGGGAAACTGTTACAAGAAGCAAACATAGAAGAAAGTTGTAAACGGTAACTGCCATCAGCGCTTCATGTGTATTTCGAGGACTGGCTATATCATAGAATTTTTTCCCACTAGTTCTTAACTGCGTTTAATTCTAACTTCTTTCACATCTATAAGGAATACTCTATCTTTGAATTTTAGCGTTTGTATGTCCTTAAAATTTGGACTTGTTCTGGAACAACCTCTCTGTTTCTCTTGCAAATGTTGTGGTAGTTTCTTTGGCACCTGATATATGGAGTCTCCTACAATGTATCGCGGTACTTGTTTCTGCAGTAAATATTTTATGATACCTTTGACAGAGATCAACTATTGAATTATATGTCGAGTTTCATTAAACAATCACACTTCTGTCAATGTATTATTACAATTGAACAGGGGTACCATGGAGTAATCTCTTTTATTTATTTAATTTATTGATATTGCATTCACCTATTGGATGAAATTGTTTAACGTCTCACATAACTCATCATCTCTCTAAAGTCTTAATCAACCAACCTTTTTTATTTTCCATCTTTTATGATATCATTTATTTATTTAATGGTCACTGTTTCATCATTATCCAGTAAGCTAACTGCAGATTGATCAATGATCATAGAGTCACCGTGCATATGTCTCCATGTTTAAGTCATACAATGCCATAAATTTCAGATATTTTATATTTTACATTGATTTTTTTCTCAATGCTAACATGTGATGCTAAGAATTTGTTTTCTATTGTGACAGCCTCTGGGAACATTCGTCAACTTACTATTTATAAAGAGATTGATCTTTATATTGCAAGGCGCATTTGGCAGCACAGTTAAAGATGGCACAAGACCAATGTTTCTGATTTCTTTTTTGAATCTCCTCTTTATTTTCTCTTGCCAATTCTATTGGCTCCCTAGGTAGCCAAGATCAGATGACGTAAATTAGAATGCCCAACTATTTATGCCGCGTGATCACCGCCTGTGTGCAGAATGGAAAATAGTGTTGCTAATCTGATTGTAATAATTTTTTTTATTGTTGTCAAAATAATGATTGTAATATTTTGTTAGCCTAAATTAATGGCCTTTTTGTGAAAATTTCCACATGCCAAGATCTGTAGTATTAAATGTCTTCCAACTTTGAGTTTCTTCATTCAATTAGACTTTTCAGGAATTTCTGTTTCATGTATAAATCCATTGTGTCTCATCATTAACATGGTTTTTTTACAAGTAGTGAGTATTGGTTGGGGATATATAGCTTTAGGACAATTCATTGCCATTTTCTCTATAGTTTATACCCAGTTATTTTATGCTCACAGATACTAAAGTCCTTGTCTTTCATATATGTTGAGGTGGAGACATAAGGCAAATAGTGGTAAAAATTGCAAGAAGTCCAAATTAGCTTATAGTAGTAGCTGATTCCTTGTAACTTAAAAAATAATGTATGATAATAACTATTATTTGCTTATACTGTAATTTATTTTTAAGTCTTATAATGTTTCTTATAACTATTCATGTAATTTACAGTTTATAATTTTTTTCTTTTACCACTGTTATTTTAATTAAAAACTAAATGTTTATTTATGTCATTTTACCAAGTTACTTTAACAATTACTTTTACTAAACACTATAAATTTATTAGTCATCCTAAATTTTTAATTAAAAAAACTTAACCTTTGAGACTTGATCGCAAATTTAATAGCAAGGGACATGGCATGTCATATTGTCCTAGCAACCTACTCTGTAGTAACATACAATTTAAACAGTGGAAATAAATCCAGACATTGCTTTACTTGATATATATTTTTTGAAATTTTGCTTAACTCAATGGAAAACAATTTACTACCGCAGTGAAACAATCTAGTTTTGACAATTATCCCTTCCATCACCTCATTGACATCACAATTTTTATGTTTCTCAATTATAATCTCACATTTCTAAATTATGCAACATGCATTATGTGAGGGGAAACCAACAACTAATCAATGGAATTTTCAGTCTTAGCCTGCAGGAACCAGTTGGATCAGCTTCTGCTTGATTAGGAAAGAAGGTGAAGAATACACACTCACCTGAAAATTTCAGAAAACAAAGAATCATCAATACAAGCATCACTAGATTTCTAAAAAAGTTATAAAAATACTTACAAATAAAAACAATTCCTAACCCAGCTGAAATTTTCCCTTGGATTTACACCAAACCAGCTTTGCCAGCATTCTGCAACTCGGTCAAATCGATCGGTTCAAATGTCAGAATAGACACATTTTGATTCTTATCCTTAAAGATAACATAAAATTAAATATAAAATAAAATAAATGATTATCTAAACCCGGTTTCACAGTTTGAAGTCCAATGATATGCATGCTATATTTTGGTTACCAGCTTCCTCTAACTTATTTGCTGTTGCAGCAGACCTTGACATAGAAGGAAAACTTCAATCTACAAATCTTCTATTAGGTATAATAAATCTCAAGGCAAGTACAATAGAAATTCAAATTATGCAAATTCATGAGTTTTACCATGATCACCGTAAATCAAGAGCTGTACCAACAACAATACATGAAAAACTTGTTCATCCATCATTGAAAGTCCAAGTTCTACAAACAGTGAGTCTTATTTTAGCACCGATTTTCATGCCCATCAACATGACCACCATCCATCTTCGAATCGAGCTTCGAGATGAAAAAACCCTGAATGAGAAGGGAAGAAATCAGAAGCTAAAAAACCCTAAATAAGAAGCTAAAAAACTAAAATATAAAATGAGGAATTAGGGACGAAACGGGAAGGAATGATGAACTGGAGAAGACGAGGCATGCTGAAAATAAAATCTTGAGAAATTGGGGAAGATAATACAGAGAAAACGTTGAATTGGAAAGAGATGAATACTGGTGTGAAGAAAAACAGTGGGTGGTTTATTGGGTGTGGAGAGATCTATGATAACAGTGGGTGCACAATATATTTAATGGCTGTGATTGATTTGAAACCAAAAAAAAATGAAAAAAATAGTCTCTCACGTGAGAGACCTATGCATATAGCGCACCTTAGACGGCGCCACAACTCCAACTATAATACTTTATCTTAGGTAACATACTACTTTTAAAAGTTATCATGCTAGTTAACTTATGTAAAAATGTTTTTCATCTCATGGTTGCTTTGAGAAAATTACTACAGGAAATACATTTTACTCTAATTCATTATTCTGCTACAAATATATAATATATGTTATTAGACATAACTATAGTAAACGAATATATATTGAAAAGTTATATTTACTCATAAGGTAATGAAAATTGTATTTGTGTAATAACTATTCTTAAGCATGAAATTAATTTAATGACTAAGAGCCAAGTGATTTAGTAAATTTAAATTTAGCAGTTTAAATTCTATAAACCAAAGTTTCTAGAGTTAATATAGTTATTCTAAAAAAAAAAAATACCAGTTTGGGAGATGATTTAAATATCTAGAAGATACTGTGATAAATTTTAGAAATTTTTTTATATTAGTTATTTTAAATTAAAATTTCTCAATATCTTTTTCTAATATTCTAAAACAATAGTGATTTGTTGTACTAAATCTAAAGTCTTAAGATCTAATAAACAAATTTAGAAAGATCTTGTGCTAATAGAGTTATACTGATAAAAAAAATTAATTTAATTTTTTAGAAAAGTTTAAAATAATAATAATAATAAAAAAACTTTTAAATTTAAAGTTATGTTAAATTTCTGATTATTTCTATCCTTAGAGAAAATTATTAAGCTTCGTTAAAATATATATATATATATATATATATATATATATATATATATATATATATATATATATATATATATATATATATATATATATATTATTACTGTTAAGTAATTGTAACATAATACTTGATTTTCATGGCAAATTATATCATAATGGTAGAACTTTTAGTTTGTTCTTTTTACAAACAGTTGCACTTTTAATTTTTAAGGTCTTTTCTAATGGATAAATATTGCATGTTATAAATTAGACTATAGTTACATTCATAATAATTAAATAAATAAATATAATAAAACATTAAACCGGATGATTACGGAATTTACAAGCGAAGGAATTATTCTATATTAATTCGTCCTAATTTAGTTCGTTTTGGATAAAGGTGCACGATCAGTCAACCAACTCCGACCAAATATCAATTTTTATGACTCTCGTAACCGTAAGGGCATCTCTCTATTTCTATATACTTCTCTCAAAAATAAAAATGAATTATATATTTTGTATATACTTGCTTTGTATCTTCTTACGTGTTTACTTGAAGATGGCTAATTGTGAAGGTGAGTAAATGCTATATAAATGTGTTTTGTGCAAAATTTTGATGCATGAGATAAGTGCTTGCTTATGGTAATATATCCATATGTTGAAATGGGAATTGTATGCTCATACATTTCATGGTTACATGTATACCAGAGAGGAGTCACGAGGTGCACACCAGAGAGGTGGTACGGGGTGTGTGTCCAAGAGTGAGCCACCTTATCCCGTAGTGGATCATTGTGTCTGATTGATGGGTAAGATACCTATCACCTTAGTGGCGCTAAATCTTAAAGCGAGACCACGACCCTTTGTGGAGGGATTGATATTCCGAAATCATGTGCATCGACATATAGACATTGCATTAGGAATGAGTCTTAATTTTGCTATATGTATTATTATTTGTAAACGTGTATATACATGTGTTAGAATGAGATCTCTAGCCATGTATAATGTATCCTCTGTTTGTGCTTATTGCTCCGCTCTTGTATATTTGTTATTTTTGGATTGATGACCCTTTCAGTGGATTGTGTGGGCTATACGCCAATAGATTATGACGACTCCAGGACACTGGGAGATGACTCCGTCGAAGACGACAGATATCAGCTTTCCTGATTCATGGACGGACGTGTCTTGGGGGTTTAACCCGGTCCTGGGACAACTGTCATACACCGGGAGCGTAATGGAGACGACGACTATTATGGGACAGGATCCAGAGACTACTTATTCCCTCCGAACTCTGACCTTTCCGATCCCACCCTCGTTGATCATCTCTAGCTTTATCTCAGGGGAGATTGATCGTTATGGGTTTTCGACCTACCCCTCAGCACCGCTCGGACCCTCATACGCCCCAATTGGGGGAGCGTGGCCGTCTTTTCATGAGATACATATGCCCTCCCCAAACCTAGATATGTCGCTAGGACCATCATCGACTTTCACTCGCGATGTTTTCCCTGTAGGTGAGCTTCCCTATATTGATCCAGTGCAAGTGTCGTCACTTGAGCCAGTCCTTGGCGAGAAAGAGGATTACGACAGTGAGGAGGACCCATCCGAGCATGATTATGAGGATGGATCCGATCACACTCTATCGAGCGCTTGTGGTGGGATATATGGAGCCGGAGCAAGAGAGTATTGTGGGTGTCGATAGGTTTCGGTCAGCCTAGGTAGGGCATAACTTTTGTGGATGGTAGGTTTACGTTAGTTCTGATAGCAGGTTTCTAGTACTTACTACATGGTTCAAATTTTCTCCTTGGGGCAGCTCTCCTGCGTGAGTGTCTGTCGAGGACTTTCATTTTGTTGTTATTTTGGATTGCATCATAACCACTATTTACACTCTATATCGTATGGCGAGTAGTCATCTGTATGCACTATATGTTCTATGTTCTAAAAATATTGTTCATCTAAGTTAATTTATATACCATAGTTTGAGTTCTTAAATATTTTTAAATACAAAAGTCGTCGTAGTGTTTTGGTAAGGGAAAAAGAAAAGGACGTTATTTTGTATAAGGAAAACTATTAATTGATATACTTATAGAAATAGTCCCTTTTAAAAATACACTCTCGCTGTAAAAAATCGGGGTGTTACAATGTGGTATCAGAGCCTAGGTTTAAGCTTTTTAGGAACCGTTAGTTTAGTGTCTTAAGTTGATCACACGCTGAGTAAATTCTTAGTGATCAGCTACATATTTACTAGATCGTAAAATTTTGACTGCCACTCGCAATTTGGAAGTAAGATATTGGATATTCTCTTGAAACAGGTAATGATAATTCTAATTGAGTATTGATTTTGTAGGAGAACTATACCTCTAAGACGTGACAATACTAATGATCATCAGGTGGATCAAATTGCCCAAGTTATGGCCAATATGGCAGCCGCTGTCACCGCACAAACTACTGCTAAGAACCTTCGAGATTTGGAGAAGCGGGACAGAGAGATAAGGGCCGGGGAATCAAGAGGATTAACCAATTTTCGCCGCCACGACCCACCTAAATCCCAAGGGGATGTTACTCCCGAGAAGGATGACTTATAGCTACAGTAAATTGAAAAGATCTTTGAGGTAATCAATTGCCCTCCAGGGGCAAGGGTGTTGTATGCCACCTATCTTCTCTTAGGCGATGTTGAGTATTGGTGGAGGAGCACTAGATTGATGATGGAGACGATTTTCTGAAGATTGAACAGGGGCAGCTGTCATACCCCAAAATTTGCCCATCATATTTATTCATATTTCAATCCATCTGACTTTTAAAATGCTCAAAGACATACAAGAAAGAAGCATGCAGTCTCTCTCCTAAACAACAACCTCTAAATTAGGGTTCCTGATTTAATCAAGAAATTTGAACTTCTGATACCTCAAGTGGATTCCATGATCTCTCATATGATTGAAAGTACCCTCATGCCAATTTTCAAGCTCTGATTCAAAAGATTGCTCATCCAATGGCCCAAACGATCAATAGTCGACTGGTTAACCTAAAAGTCAAACTATGGTCAAACCACAGTCAAAACTTCTGATTTTTGGTCAACATCCTCATTATGAAGTATCATCCATCATTTGATCAAAGGTTGATCACGATTCATCAAGGAAAGTTCAGAAATCATCAAAAGGACAAGTTGCTAAATTAGGGTTTTTAACTAAAAGTCAACTGAACTTTGACCAGCCATAACTTTCACATGGAACATCAAAATTTGCCCATCCAAAGCTTAATTTTAAGGAAATTGAATTCTCTACAACTTTGTCTCTCACATGCCAAGTCCAAAGATGCTTCATTTGAGATATATGAGCTAATACATTACAGGTCCTTCTAAAAGATCGCCAAAAGGCATTTTTTTTAAAAGCCCATAACTTGAGCATGGAATATTTAATTAAGATGAAACCAAAAGCATCATTTAGTGGACACTCTAAGCTTTCTAAAAAGCTCAAGAACACTTCCATACAATAAAGAATGAAGGATTTATGACTTTTACAAGTTGGGCGAAATATGGAAAATGGATGAAACCCTAGTTGAGTAATTCCACATTTTTGGACTAATGGGCCTAAGTTTTGGACTTCAAACATACTTATGACCCAAATAAGGACCTATAAAACCATTCTCATATTTTTGGCATTTTTATGTTTATTTATTTGAATTTTATTCATTTAAATACAAAATAAATTGGGTAAAATACCAAAAATAATAAATTAAATTGTAGGGCTTTGCTTTGGATCATATGAAGGCCCAAGAAACACCTTGAAGACCATGTAAATTCGTTCATACTTGGCTTGGATTTATATTTTATTATTCTTTTGGTTTTTATTCAATTTAAATCAAAGAAAAATAAAATAAAACCAAAATTGATGCATGATTTGATTTTTCAATCAAATAACCATTCTTGGGGCTCAAGTAAATATTATATTTTTGCTTAAAGAAAGATTGAGCCAATTATGGAAGTTTTATGTTGATTTTCCAATCAAATTTTCTTCAAATATTTTCTCTCATCAATCTCATGATTCAAGTCCTTTTTTCCAACCGTAATATCATTCATATATAAGCTTAGCATTCACACATCAAAGGGGACGAAAAGGAGGAGATAGAACAAGGGTTTCAAAAGTCACAAAAATCAAAGAAGGGTGCAAACTTCATATCACGAATCCAAGCAAGTTTCAGGCCAAACAAAAACGTCCCATTCTATTCCTAAGGTTTTAAATATGTAGAATTTTTAAAAGGTTTTCCCGCAGGAAAATCCGCTGGAGAATCCCAAGTAAAATCTGCAAGAAATGTTGGGAAGAAGACAAACAGTAGGGTTGAAACAAGGACCACACGCGTGGCTGATTCACTCGTCCCAATTCGCTGGTCAAAGTCGTTTCTCTCTCTGAACGCGTGGCACTCCCTTCATTGGACGGTCAAAGTCTCAACCGTCTCCCTCCGTCTCCTATTGGCTAGCGCGCGACAGGGAGGGCCCCGCTTTGACTCTGTCATTGAATTACGTTTATATAATATATATTTATTTTGATTGTGTTCTTATTCAAATTAAATGCGCAGCATCACTGGCTGGGGAGAAGGAGAAGTTATCATCAGGTCCTGGGTTCGAGCCCTAGGAAACACTTTATTTTCATATTCCACTGAATTCTGATCCTGTGCACGCGGTCCTACGCATTCACGACGCACCCTCACTTCGAGGCTATTGGATGATTCTGAAGCCAGATATAACATACCAGGACTGAAGCTCCATCATGTACCCTCACAGGCTCAATACACCTGATCAGAGAGCTAAGTCCTTCAACATTTGTTTCTTTTGTTTTATTTTTATTATTGGTTTCTTTTATTTTATTTTTATTACATGAATATATTTTGATTATTCTTTTTTTTTTATTTTTTTATTATATCTTCATCAAACTTTTCCATATAAACTTTTTTAGTTTTTTTTATTATATCCTTTAATTTTTATTTGTTTATACGCTAATTAATTAAAATATTAAATTTAATCTTATAACTATTAAATTTTATTTTATTTTTTTTATTTTTTTATTTTTATTATTATTTTTATTTTATTTCATTTTATTTCATTTTTTTGTTTATCTATCCGATCGAATTACATTAACCTTTTTAGGGTTTGCTCAACCCCATTTGTTTATTTGCCTTTTGGGGGTAAAATAGGTTTGTACCATAGTTAACGAATTTTAAATGCACTAACACTTCTCTTCTTTGCACCTACTTTTCAGGGTTAATCAAAGATCCCGACTACGCGCCATGCCATGTCAATCAAGAAGCTAAGTTTCTAACCCTCTTTTTATTTAAATATTATTTTATTTTTCTAGTTGCCTTATAGACTGAAGTAGGGTTTACACAAATAGCCGTTTAATCTGTAATACACTAACTGTTATTCATTTTCTGTTAATTTTTAGATGATCAGAGTCAATCGAAGGTTCGAGGAAGATCAAGGCTGAAGATGTGCAAATTAATTTTATGTTTTATTTTTCCCCTTCCCCGCAGGTGTTTATTGTAATAGCGTAGGGCTTTAATTCTGCCTTTATTTTCCTGCCTTTAATTTCTGCAATTTTAAACTGCGTGATTAGTAATCTTAAGGAGTGCAAGCCTTTAACAAAATTAGGATAACTAATTATAAGATAAATATCTGAATTAACCACGTGATTGTTGCACCCACACACCTTTAGGGTAACCCCTCTTGTTGCCTTATATTGTTGCCTTAATATTGCTGCCTTTAAAATAGTCAAGTCCCTCGATTCCGAGGATACCTAAAGCAAATGTTGCCCTCAGTTCATTCATCATAAATTTTGTCCCTCGATGTCGCCTCGGTAAATGATGGTTTGTCCCTATTGCTAAGGTATCCTCGCATGATGCCTAAAGATATTAAATGACTATTATATCCTTCCCTTAGACTACCTGCCCTTTTTATGGCATGGGACAGTCTTGTGGCGAACGATAGTTCTTGATGACCCGCACATCCAATTGAAAGACTTCTTGCCCTCTTACGGTATGGATAGATCCTTTCACCTGAAAGACTAAAAGAACAAAACTTTCAAACTTAGGGTAGTTGCTATTAATTGCTTGCTCTATTCAAAATCAAATTCAAACTCTTTTTCCACTAATTTTCAAATGCTTTTCAAAAGACTACGCTTATTTACAAGCTAAAGTTCTTCTTCAAAGTTTTTACTTTTCACACCTCCTTTTTCAAACAATTCAAACAAACAAAGTGAGCTAAGCAATTAAGAGCCCATGGATAACCATGGATACAAAGGGTGCCTTACACCTTCCCTTTGTATAACTTACCCCCCGAACTCAAAATCTTTTCAAAAGGTCTTTCCTGTTCTTTTAGCCTTTCCAATTGGATAAAATAAAAGTCGGTGGCGACTCTTGCTATCCGCAACATTTCGATATAAAAGTCAGTTCACCGTATAACAGCCATCACCTGCACGTTATCAATATAAAGGCAGTGGCGAAAACAAATAAAGGGTGAGATATCAAACCATATAAATAAAGTTAGTATAAACAGTATATTAGAGTTAGAAATCATAAAATTCATCACGTCACGGTATAATTTTTACACTTCAATTCACATCATTATTCCAACCAAAACGACACACGTCACAATACTACACATGAATTCACAATTCAAGTCACGGAAAATCACATAAACACACAAAATGTAATGAGACTCTACAAATGCAGATGCATGTGGTACCCAGGGCTTCAGCCCCCATCGCCAATTTCCAGTTATTAGAGGCATTCAAAAAACAGGCATAAGTCTTTGTCACTATTTACCAATGCATGCCATCACAAAAATGCAATCATATGCGACTCGATGAATGCAACATCACAAATATAATCACTACAAAATCGTCATGAGGCATACGCCTATATCGCAGTTTATTACCAATAGTTAGAGGTAATCAATTCGTCACAATATTTCCTACACTTCACAATCTTCACAAGAATAGTCGCAACGCCACATTGCAATATATATCACAACAACCAATCAACGACAACAATTCAACAACAACAAATCAACACAACTATTCAACACAAACAACACAATACATCACTAGGAAAGTGGCGGTTAATAGTATATTCCTGAAACTGTCCCTCCTAAAATATATTAACTGCTATTATTGTTTCTGTTACTAAATATAACTTATTAAATATTTCTGCTACTTATCATGTCTCTGATTAAGCAACTAGTCAATATACAGAGGTGCAACAAAACCTGCTACTGATATCATTATTTCTATTCTGTTATCCTCCTGCACTGCTACATTGAATTTACTGAATTTACTATCTGCTAGTGATACTTCTTTTTAGTTACGTGGCAATTTACTTATACCTGGATTATTAAATTTTCCTTAATTTTTTCTACTTAAATTTGATTCTCTGCTACTACTTAATTCTCTTAAATTAATTTGTGGCTAGCTAATTAATTTTGTACTTTATATATTCATCACTACCACATCAATTCAAGTGGGTACTAAAATTATGCTAAATACAATTCACAGGGTACCTAATTAGTGGGATTTCTAAGATTTTAGCACATGGCCCCCGTCCCAAGCACCTAGGGCATCCTTCCCTCTCCTATAGAGCACCTGTTCCTTACTTATTTCATGTTTGGCTACCTTATACTACTAGCGCACCCATCCCAACGATGGGACCATGAACATTTTCTGGGACGTCCATCCCTAACACATGAGGCCCGCGTCCCTATATTTTCCTCTTCCATAATTATTATTTTTTTGTTTTCTTTAAGCCTAAGGGGCACCCGCCCCAAAGTATGGTGGCCCCCGTCCCAAAATTTTCCATCTTTCTTTGTTCTTCCATAATTTCTTTGTTTTTGACTCAATATATATTTCCAGAACCGGTTTACATATCCAGTAATTCATGAACACATACATCATTCCTCACATCCGCATGGATTTAATCGACTCAAGCATCATTATTTCAGAAAATCACAATTCAACACGGTCATTCAACAGGGAACAATTCATCAACAGAAACACGATTCATCATATAAATTCTTCAGAAACATCACATAACAACCAAACATCAAAACACACAAACACAAAGATAAAAATTACGACCCAAACTCCACATTGGATTTATCATATCCCTATTTATAGAGAAAGAACCTCACCCCTTACCTCGGATTGACGGTCTCTCTATAATTTTGAATTGCACTGTAGCTGATTCCATGGCTTCCACCTTTTGTTATCTGCAACTTCTCCTCGTAAGACATCCTTCATGACTTTTTCTTCCTCTTCTCTGCAGCCTCTTTTATTCTCTTTGCAAACCCTTATTATTTTCCTCTTTCCCTAACTACTTCCAAAACCACAAACCTACTTCTTTTGCTCCTTATTTTCAAAATAACTAATAAAATAATAAATATCTCCATATTGTCTTATTGGGCCAACTAATCAACACCTCCAAATTGCTATTTATCACACAACAACTAAATCCAATTTAATTAAATAAATAGTCCAATAAACTAATATTATTTCCAATATTAATTCTCCAACTAACCGACTAAATAATCTGATTTTAAACTTAATAATTTCAATCAACATATTAATCCAATTACGCCTCTTAGAATAATACCGATAAATCCCAACTTCGACAATTTCCAATAATTAAATTCTTAACTAATTTAATTAAATAATTAATTAAATTCGGGGCGTTACATTCTGCGCTACATCCTAAAAGGCTAAGATGGGTTAAAGGGTTTCTAGGCCATTCAGCTTCTACAGACACTCACAATTGAAAGTAATAACGTTCTTACAATAGCTCGTAACAACAAGTACTACCTTCCATAAGGCCTCCACTGATTGGAATTCCACCATATGCTGCTCATGTTTAGGACTGCTCCTGACATGCAACTATTGGTCTTACCACCTCCTATCTCAAGGTACTCACAAGTCCGGATTAGGACTTATCTCATCACAGAGGAACCACCAAGCACCAAAAGAAAAAAACAAACAAGGCACACAATAATATATACAGATACAAAACACAGATAAACAAAAATATGCTTAACACACTTTGGAATGGACCCGCAAGAGATCAACATTTCTCCAGTGAAGTCGCCATTTTTCTGTAGCGGGAAAAAATTGAGATCAAAGCCATTGAATTGACTTGACTCAGTATTTCAGTGAAAGTCGCAATCGCACTTTATTGTTTCCAAAGGAAATGGGAAAAGAGCGAAATAAACCCAAAAGAAGTTTTTTTTTAAATTAAAAAAAAAAACACAAAAAGTAGAGATCTTAGGTACGGATGTTGGTTATACAAGGGGAAGGTGGTAGCATCCTTCATATTTGTGGTACTCCATAGGAACCTTTTTGAAAATCTGTGTAAAAAGAGAATTGTCTGTAAAAGAAAGAGCTTTGTTTGATTTTTAAATTATGCTCGGCAAGACATTACATCGTGCCTACATACCTCCTCTGTGCAATGGAGAAGTCAGAGCAAATGTAGTTCCACTTAAAGGGAAAAAGGTTTTAAAAACTGGATAGACACTTTATCGTCATAGAAGAGAATACTTAGCCAATTATCTAGAACATGAGAACAAATGAACCCTTTGCATGACATATGAAAGAAGGACTTCAACTTGGATAAAATCAACAAGTATGCCACTAACTCTTTCAAGTGAAAAAGGTTCCATATCAATCAATATCAAGACTTTGGGGTTTTACATCTCACCACAATAATTAATCATGTCTAAACTTTTGAAGAAAAGCCACTAAGCGCAAAAGACATTTTTAAAGAAAGGTTTTTTTAAAAAGAGTTTGCAAACATAAGAAGGTTTTGGAAAAAGGGAGAAGATTTTGAAAATTTAAGAAGGGGGCAGGAGATGAAGAGACTATCCTGAGGCATAAAGTAAAAGCTAAGGAGGAGAATAATCTAACCAAACAATAAGCCAACACTTGACATTAAGAGTCAATGTAGACTTCCTATCCTTTGGACTTAAACCATAACCAAACAAACACAATACCAACTATAGGATCCAGATATCTTGAATAAGACATAAATATATCAAATAAGACATTCCTAACAAAGTCATGTCGGTATTTGAATCCTATAAGCTCCTTACAATGAATGACGTGTCCTCCAAAAGTATTCAAGCATGCCTTGCGACAAACAGGGCAAACCTCATCAATAGGAAATAAGAGGATCATAAGCTGATATTTAAGGATGACACGACGCTCTACCAGAGACATATGTTGGCATAGACCATCAATAGAGATATCAAGGAGAAAATCTTGAGCATGTGCTATTTACAAACAATCAAAAATTGCTTTCTGTCTTATGCTCATTTCAAATTTTATATTCATGTTCTGAACACTTTTACTAAAATAGATACTCGCTAAAACATGTTATATTTTAGGAGGGACGATGTCCTTTCTAATAAAATGCTAAGGTCAAAATTTGAAATCACAACACTAAGATCATCCAAAGCTCTGTTGAAATCAAGGTCCATGCAACATATCACACTGTCTCTCAAAATATGATCATGTAACACTTAAAATTGGGCCCTATAAGCCACAAACGTGTATGAGACAACCTTCACTACCAAGTACAAATTCAATTTCCTAAATATAATAAGTAAATAAATCAACTTCCATTAAAGGTCCTTGAAGAAAGACCTCCACGTCCTACAATGTCTTCAACCGCCTTATACTTTGATTATTAGTCTAGTAGCTACAAAATTTATTATTTATGCTTAACACTCTTTGTTAACACTCTTTGAAGTACTTAAAAAAAAGTGTTTTTTAGCTTAAAAAAATAGAATTATAGGTGATAGCTATTAGCTGAATTTTTACTAACTTTTAAATTTGTCAACAACTTTTAATAAGTACATATCCATATGAAATATGAATGAATATTTTTTTTTTTAATCTAACATGAGTAATTCATTCTTTTATAACTGTCTTAATCGAGAAGAAAGAAGTCAACAATTTGCTATATGTGTTTGTCCCTTAAATTGAGAGAGTTGTTTTAGGAAAAAAGGGGAAGAGATGAATGAAGGAAATGAAAAAAGATGCTATGATTCCCACATTGTGTGGGTTTGGTCCCTTTATCTTTCTTTCTTCCTTTTACTATCTTTCAATCCAATAATGACTTTATAACTTTATGAAAACCTCATTGCTAGGATTGATCAAAAGGGAAAGAAAGAGTCAATAATTTGCACATCAAATCCTACAATGAAAATTGGGACCATATAGAAACATGAGTAGTTGAATTTCTATGTAGCTTTCACACATAAGGCCATGCGATTGAGATTGGGGTGACCATGAATTTAATGTAGTTATTATGACTATAGTTTTCATGTTTTCATCATCAAGAGCAACTTTGCTAGGTTGGTGCAGTAGCTAGATTTTCTTCTAACCTTTACCCTACCACATTTTTTCAAGACATAATTAAACCACATCGACACTTTAATGTAGTATGTAGTCTATATTGTTCCACGTGTCAGTAATAACCTAGCTTCTTGTTTTGGGTAGCACGACCATAAGTTTTTTTACTATGTTTCTTCAGTTATCATCAACATGTTTGTCTTATACATTCCTTGTCTTTTTGTGAATTCATCGTATTAATTTGCATATTTTGTAAGCCAATTATTGTTATAACTTTTGCAGTAAAAATGGTACATCTACACCACGCTCATTTGTAAGACATTCATCTTATGAGTGACACTAACTATCATCCATTATGTCAAATTATTGACCATATTTTATACGGTTACGTACTTCACTCCTTGAAGCATCCTACCTTAAAAAGAGTTTTAGCTCCTCTTCGACTGAGAAAAGTTTTATCGTTTATTCTACTTTGATAATAATATTGTTCAATCTTCTATGTTAAAACTTTTATGACTACCAAAATTTTAATTGCTATACTCTACCAAGAATTTTCTAATAAAATACATTGCATTCAAAACAATTAAATTACTAAAGCAAATTAACTTCAATATTCATTTCTAATTAATAATATTTAACCTACTATTTATTATAATATTTATAATATTATTTTACATTACGAGAAAATAAAGAGAAATGTTATCAAAAATTTAATTACTATACTTTATCAAGAATTTTTTAACAAAATCCATTACATTCAAAACAAACAAATTACTAAAGCAAATTAATTTTAATATTCATTTTTTAATTAATAATATTTAACCTTTATATATTATAATATAATTTTACATGAATACATTACGAAAAAATATCAAAAAAATAATATTGATGTACTATACAATAAGAACTCACATTCATTTAACTCAATTAATAAATATCAATGGAGCTATTTCACCCATCTCAGTTATCCTATTAATTAATCTTAATATTTCTTTTTTATTTTTATCAATATATATATATATATATATATATATATATATATATATATATATATATATATATATATATATATATATATATATATATATATATATATATAAACTATTAATAATTAAAAAAATATGATGATACAATAAATATCAACCAATGCAACATAAAAATAAAATAAAAATTTATATGAATAATATAGAAACATTCGAAAATGCAACAACTATTTCATAGCCTTTTTGAAGAATGGGTTATCTTTTGAGTTTTTGAGGTGGAATAAGAGACATGGATGGTGCACTGATGAATTTTTCTAGTGCAGTAATGAAAGTATTTGGTATGGCGGAGAAAGGAGGGCCCGCAAGGTTAGTATTCTAACGTATAGATCAGTGATGTTTCATAAGTTTAGTTTGAGAGTAAGAATGAGATCAAACCTTTAATCAGTGTATGTAGTGGTTTATATACGTTGATTGGTAAAAAAAATGCCCTTGTATGATTCAACGAGTGATGCAAAAAGTTGTCCAGATCATATTCAATGGAAAAAAACAATTGGGGTTGGGATCAAGCATCTCGTATCTAGAAGAAGCTCCACATGTCCATCCTTTCTACTTGGAAAATTCTAGACCGGCCTTGGTGATTTGGCTCGTTGCTCTGAGCCTTTGATCGACCCATAATGATTTCCCTAAAATCCTTGTAATTATTCAGTAACGGGAGGATTGATGTTGTCAAGTTGCCTTCCATCGTCGTCTTGTCCTCCCCAGGTGAGCCATTTCTTGTGAGGGAAGAAGTGGGAAATCCTGATGAGTGAAAGAGGTAACCTTGGGAACACGTGCATTAAATTTCAGTCTTATCGCTCAAATGTTTTGTGGTGTTACTTCTATGTGTGGCATGAGGTCCCTAGGGTAGGGAGTGACGATGTTATTTAGAGTGCTCGAGTGCAT